>NC_046154.1:153779676-153967176 GCF_011064425.1 Rattus rattus | reverse complement strand
ATAGATAAATAAATAAGAACATCACCCTCGCAATCTCTAGGACCTGAGTGTCCCCAGGAGACCCCTAAAAATGCACTCCTCACCTGGGTCTCCCAGAGCTGTGCCAGATGCACCCTTACTCACTGAGTCCCCAAAAGTCCAGAATTCCTCTAAAGGATGACCCTTGACCAACACTCTTTTTTCAGGGTTGCTAAGCCAACAACCCTGCCAATGCTAGAAAGAGCTATGGTTCTGCGCCTCTCCTCAGGGGACCCCCAAATCTCCTCACACCTTGACTAAGGATAACCTTGCCCAGGGTTCTCCCTCAGGGGTTCCCAGAACAATCTGCAGCTCAGCCCTCTCTGGGGTCCCCAAGCTCTCTGAACTTCTCAGTGGTTTGAGTTAACCAGGCTTGGTATTCCTCCCTCAGAGACCCTCAAAGTCCAAAGATCCCAGGACAGCCTCCAGCCAGCACTTCCCTAGGGTCTTCTAGGGTCTCTGAACCCCTAACTGGGGAGACTTGCTCATTCTCAGTACATTATCTCTGGGGTGTCTTAGGAATCAAGCAGGATCCTTTAAACCTATGACCCTGGGTGGGCGGGGCCTTCCTGCCTATCCATATCATGTAAAGTGTCCCCCAAGGCCCTTGAGACCACCTGGGGCATGCCCCTAAATCTCTTCAACCTTATTGGAAGTTTTAGCTCAGTCTACACGTCTCCTTCACGGTCCCCAGGTGAGCACAGGTTGGCTTCATCAGCACCTATCTCAAGACGCCCGAGTGGGTGGGGCTTCAGGGGAGCCCCATTGTTTACACCTGTCACCGGTCCCTAAAGTCCCTCAGATGGGAGAGACTTGGACCCATCTGCAGTATCCCTCCCTGCCCAGACCTGTGGCTGGGTTCATGGTGGGAGGGGCTTACCTGTCTGCACCAGTTCCTGGTCCCCCCCCCGTGGGTGGGGCTTAGCGGTTTGCACCTGTAAGGGAGGTGTCTCCCTTCCCCTTGGGCGGAGCTCAGCGCTCTGCAATTGTCCCTGGGTCTCCCGGTGGGCAGGGCTCAAGCCTATGCACCCAACCCTGGGGTGTTCTGGTGGGCAGAGCTTAGCGGTCGTCATCTGCCCTAGGGGGTCTTCGGTGGACAAGGCTCAGCTAGCTCTATGCACCAGCCCCCGAGATCCCGGGTGGGCGGGGCTCTGCTCACTGCACCTATCACCCGGGTCAAGCTCCTCCCGTCCCCGGCGCCGACACACGTACCTCACGAGTGGTAACCTCCTCCTTCTCGGAGATTCTGAGCAGCAGCTTATCATTTTCCAGCTCCAGCGCGCGGACGCGGTCGATGTAGTGTGCCAGGCGGTCGTTAAGCTCGCGCAGCTCCTCCTTCTCCTGCAGCCGAGACAGGCGCGTGGGCGACAGCGGCGTGGCGGACCCCGCACGGGGCGGCAGAGACGCCATGGCGGTGGCTGCGGCGGGAGGATCCGCTGAGCTACCCGGGTCCGGCGCGCTCATTCAATCCGCTCCGCGGAAGATGGCGCCGCCGCCCGCAGCGCGCCGGAATTTGTAGTCTCTCTGGCGCGGAGCACGCAGGGAGCGGTAGTCCACCAGGCAGCTTGCGAGGCATGACAGGAGATGTAGTTTCCAGCTTTCCAGCAAAACACAGGGTTTCGCAGTTACCCCGATTGCGGGGAGAGAAAGAGTTCTGATTTCTACACGCAAACAGATGCGCACGTGAGCCCACATAAACGCACACACAGCAATCAATTAATAAATTAAACAAATGCAAAACAAATCAAACAAAAGGGCAGCCAGGGTAGGTGAGATGCCTCAGAGGGTAAAAGGCACCTGCTGCTGAAACTGATGATCCAAGTTGGATCCCTGAGCCCTACGCACAAGACAACCAATGCACACAGTTGGCCCCTGGCCTCCATGGGTGTATCTGTCGTGAGAATTTTGGTCTCTTTGAAAAACACAGAAATATGTGGATTTGTTTTTGTTTTAATCCGAGATGTGGGGCTGTTTCAGATTGCCCACAGCAGCGGACTATGATTTGCCTGATGCTCTAGCAGAGGCGTGGTTTTACTGGCTGCACACAGTTTCTGCGGTTGTGACCTTTGGAATTCTGGGGACTTTTCAGAGGATATACAAATGCTAGGGCCTCAAGACTGGTTTTGGTTGGTCTCTGTTGGTTACGGTTTGTTAAGTAGTCAGTCGTGTGCAAAGAAGAAACAATAACAGAAGAAATTAGATATCCTGACGGCAAAACCAAACCTGCCCCAAGAAACTCAACCCCCCTAGTCAGAAGGAAGTAATCTAACAATGTCTCCCCTTTCCTCTCTGTCCTCTTTTCCCTCCTACCCGGTGTTAGGGGTTGAAAGGATGGAAGAAGGGTAGAAAGGGGTGGGAGAAAGAACCCACAAAGTAACCAAAGCTCTGTTGCAGTATCCCCACAGCATCCACTACTGTCTCTCCAGCACTGGGAAAACTGAGGCAGGAGAATAGTGAGTTTGAGGATAGCATAGCAAAACACAAGGCTACAAATGTGGCTACAAATGGGTAGAACGCTTGCCTAGCTGAGGTCCTGGTTTCTATCCCAGCACTGCAGACCACAGACTGGATGTGACAGCCGCTTGCTGTCACCCCAGCACTGGGGAATTAGAGGTAGGAGAATTAGGAGTTCAAGGGTAGCCTCCGTGACACAGAGGGTTGTGATGGTTTGTATATGTTTGGCCCAGGGAGTGACAATATTAGGAGGTGTGGCCCTGTTGGGGGAGGTGTGGTAGTCACTGTGGGCGTGGGCTTAAGACCCTCACTCTAGCTGCCTAGAAGTCAGTCTTCCACTAGCCGCCTTCAGAAGAAGGTGTAGAACTCTCAGTTCCTTCTCCAGCACCAGGCCTGCCTGGATGCTGCCATGCTCCCACCATGATGATAATGGACTGAACCTCTGAACCTGTAAGCCAGCCCCAATTAAATGTTGTCCTTATAAAAGTTGACTTGGGGGGGTTGGGGATTTAGCTCAGTGGTAGAGCGCTTGCCTAGTAAGCGCAAGGTCCTGGGTTCAGTCCCCAACTCCGAAAAAAAGAAAAAGAAAAAAAAAGTTGACTTGGGGGCTGGAGAGATGGCTTGGTGGTTGAGAGCACTGACTGCTTTTCCAGAGGTCCTGGGTTCAGTTCCCAGCAACCACATGGTGGCTCACAACCATCTGATACCCTCTTCTGGTGTGTCTGAAGACAGCTGCAGTGTGTACTCATATCCATAACATAATTCTTTAAAAAAAATAAAAAGAGTTGCCTTGGTCATGGTGTCTGTTCACAGCAATAAAACCCTAACTAAAACAGAGTGTGAGGCAATCTCACGATTCTGTCTCAGAAAACAACTCCAAAACTGGAGAGATGAGGAGAGGAGATGGCTCAGAGGATTAATCTCTTGCTGGGCACACAGGAAGACCCAATCTGAATCCCGTGTACCAGCATGAAGCTGGATGTGGTAGAGCATTGGCCTGTAATGTCAGCACTCGCGTGGGGCGTGGGGAGCAGAGACAAGAGAGTCCCCAGAGTTCCAGGGGACAGCTAACTGGGGTTACACAGCATTGAAGGGGGCCAGGAAGTCGAAGATGTTCAGTCCTGCACATGAATACTGTGACACGTGTGTACACCCGAGGGTCTAGAAAGGGGAGAGAAGGTTAATCCTCAGAGCCTGGGCCCCAACAATGGTTTCTATTTACGTGTCAAGTGCCAGACTATGGACCACTTTTCTCTAACTTCATATAACAGGTCCCTGGGAGGGTCAATTTTTATAACTGAGAGAAGGCAGCGCCCCAATGCTACACCCACTCCTTGCTGAATAGCCATCTCACCTCACATATCAGAACACCAAACTTCTCCAGACAGACTTACTGCCCCCTAAAGGACACCATGAGGAACCTAACCTGTCACTCTGAGGGTTCAGCTGGAGAACTACTGAAACCAGAAAGGTAAGAATGACTCACTGCTAACTTTGTGTCTCCCTAAAGCTACTTTGTGTCAAAGGATCTAGGATCTGCTACTGTTGTCCGTTTTCTTATGATTAGAGCTATTAGTATTTAAAAAAAAAAAAAAAGCCGCAAACATGGGCGGAGGCGTGGCTCAGGATCCCCTACCTACACTCCCCCAGTGAGAGTCTGCAGGCATGGTCAGGGCTGCAGCCCTGCTTAGAATCCCCCAGTGAGGGTCTGGGGCATGCCTCAAAAGATGCGCACTTACATACCTAAAGAGAAGTAGGTCCTAGGTGCCACCTCCAGAAATGCAGTCATTTTTCTTTTCCCTACCTGATTCCCACTGCTGCACATATTTCCAAAGGGTCCAAAGGTCATCTCCTGAAAGGGCAGGCAGGCTGACTTGAACTGAGGCAAGGCCCAGCTCAGGCTGGACTATAGGAGGATTGTGGGCAGTTAAAAGCCAGCATCCCTCAGGACTCCTGAAGCCTGTCCCCATCTACCAATAGGAGTTGCTTCCCTTACCTATGGGAGAAGGGACATATACCTGTGGGGCCTATCAACATCCATGCTGGCCCCAGACTTGCCCAGGCTCTACTCACAAGTGCCTGTTAGATATTTCTGAGGTCCTGCATTTCCCCCTCAGCGCCCCCCCACCCCGCACCGATACACATTCTCTTTATACCCTCGAGATTTTTCTCCATTTCGCCTCTCTGCTTCGTCCGGGAGAGAGCCTTGGCAGTTGGGAATAAACTTCCTTTTCCACCAACAGAGCGGCCATTTAGGTTTCTTTACTGCGCCCTCGCACACACCCCTCTTGGCCTGGATGTCCCCTGTGCCTCAGGGTTTATGGCTGGGGTCGTCCCTAGGCACAACATTTCTTCTTGCTGTGCTCCTCAGTGCCCAGGTTCACTATTGACTTCCCGCCCTCTTCCCTCCGCGCGGGGCGGGGTTCGTGCGCACCCCGCACTTCCGGACTCTAAGTCCCAGAAAGCCACGCTGCACTCTGGATGGGGCGGGACCCTCTTCTCCCCCACCCCCACCCCCGTGCACTTTGGAAGACGTCCTGCGACTTTCAAATCTTGGCGCTGAGAGGGTGTGGCAGTGACAGCGGCAGCTGAAATGTCCCCTCGATGTCCCAGGCCTCCCCATCCCCCATGCTTCTATTACAGCGGGTGGGAAGTGGAGGACCTATGGTTTGAGGAAAGGAAACTGAAGCCTGTGACAATCATAACTGGCCTGGAAGAACACCCCTCCAACAGCAAGCGTCGAACTGGGGGACAAAGCCGACCCCTGTGCTTAGGGCGCTACAAAGTGGCTGCTTGCTATCTACTTTGGAGGTGCAGGGCGGTTGGACAGGAAATCCGGAGCCCTAGATTCCCAGTCCTGGAAGCTCCCTGCTCAGTGCCCATCCCTTCTTCATTCCCTGGAGCCACTGCCTCCGCTCAAGCCGGATTTTGGCGCCAGTTTTTAAAAATAATAAAAGAATTTCATCTCAAAAGATGTCACTGGCTTCTGGCCCGGAGCATTTGAGTTGAATTTGGATTTCTGGAGCCTGGATTTAAGAGAAGCCAGATACTGAACCCTGGGTTCCTGGGAGATTTGAATTCCTGAGTTTGGGTTCCAAATTTTGGATTCTGTATTTCTGGATTTGGCGGGGAGGACGATTTTGGAGCATCGATTCTGGAACTGCGTCAAGCTCGGGGTTTGGGAGCTCAAGCTACAATCTTATCATATTTTGACAGCCTGCGTGCGACTGTGGTTAGAGACAGAGGCAAGAGGAACTCTTTGAGTCTGGAGCCAGCCTGGTCTTCATGGTGAGCTTCAAGCAACCTAGACCGTGTCACAAAACAAAACACCAAAATAAAACACCACTGCGCTGCTGTGTTTTGTAAAAAGATGGAGAGAGGGAATATGTTTGGTGGAGGTGCAGTCAGGTGTGGGGAGGGGGTGCCTCTGTGCGCCCAGGCTGAGGCATCCCTTCCCCTTGAGGGACCAGCCACACGACGGTATAGTATAGAATGGAGTTTTTCAGGACATGGGGAGGGGAGTCGAGAGGGTAGTAGGGCAGAGAAAGACAGAGAGAGTAGAAGAGTAGAGGCCAGCTGTGAGCATGTGGGGGAGGGGGAGAGAGGAGTGGGGAGAGAGGGGGGAAGGGGTGAGAGGACAGAGAGGGACCAAGAAGGCAAGAGGGCAAGAGAGCAGAGGACTGCTACCCCACCCCCACCCCACAGCCCCTTTTATAGTGAGCCAAGCACACCTGGCAACCTGTGGGGCGCAGCTTAGACAAAATGCTAACAACCAACAACAAACCAAACCAAACCAAACCGACAAGAACAAAAACCTGGGATCCAAACCAGGAAGTCCCAGGGTCTGGTGGACACTTCATTCCACAGATGGGACCATTCTGCTGTGAGCCAGCCACAGGGGAGACCCGAGACTCAAGGACACCTTCCAGGATGAGATCTGGGTAGGCTAAAAGCAGGGTGAGACTCCTGTAGAAACATTGAATCCTGTGGGCCCAAGCAAGGCAAAGGCTTTCAATTCCTATGCACTGGACAGCTGTCATCTAAGTGGAGCACATGCCTTGCAGAATGGGGAAAAGCTTCCCTCTGAGTTAGCACAGAAACTGCTGAATCAATGCTGGGCCAACAGGCAGAGTGAGGTGTCCCACTGGGCAAGCTCAGAAGAATAATAAGCAAAAACAAATGAGAAAGTGTGTGTGTGAGCGCGTGTGTGTGTATGTGTGAGAGTGTATGTGTGTGTATGTGTGAGATTGTATGTGCAAGTGTGTGTGTGAGTATGAGTGTGAGTGTGTATATGAGTGTGTGTGAGCACGTGTGTGTGTGTGCGCTTGTGTGTGTATGTGTGAGAGTGTATGTGTGAGTGTGTGGGAGTGTGTGTGTATGAGTGTGTGTGAGTGTGTATGTGAGTGTGTGAGCACGTGTGTGTGTGCTTGTGTGTGTGTGTGTGAGAGTGTATGTGTGAGTGTGTGGGAGTATGTGTGTGAGTATGAGTGTGTGTGAGAGTGCATATGTGTATGTGTGTGTGAGCGTGCATGTGCGCGCACGTGTATGCGTGTATGTGTGTGAGTATGAGTGTATGTGTGAGTGTATGTGTGAGTGTGTGTGTGAGTATGAGTGTGTGTATGTGTGTGATGTTTGTATGTGTGTGAGTAGGAGTGTGTGTGCGTGTGCGCGCGTGTGTATGTGTGTGTGTGTGTGTGTGTGTATTAGTCAGCTAATGCTGTATAACAAATACCCCTTAAGATATATATTTAGGGCCAGTGGGTAAGGCATTTGCTGTCAAGCCTTTTGATCTAACTTACATACTAGGGACCCAACTGATATGTGAGTCTTCTGATCCCCACAAGGGCCGCATGTGTACACCCTACATTCCCTCCACAATGAACAAAAGACAACTACATACATTTTAATCTAATAATTAGCATCCATGTTAGTCCCACTGTCAACAAGAAAGACAAAATATTTTGAAACAGACTACATTTACAAACTTATTAAACTGTATTTTGAGTTCTTAACCATCCTTTTCTATCCTAATTAATGAATTAAACTGACATTTTGTTAGATTTTAAATTATTTTTAATGTTCATGTGTGGCGGTACACCGGGCCATATAGTGATTGTTGAAGGTCAGACAGAACTTGCTTTCCACTGTTCTCAGATCAGCAGGGTTGGCAGCAAGCCCCCTTTGCCCTTTGAACCTTGTCACCAACCCTAGAAATCCAATTTGATCCAGACTGCCTATGTAAGACAGCTTCATAGAAGAGTCAGCGCTCCCTGCTGTCCCGGGTTAGTCCACAGATCTGTAAGGCGCCATACCGCCAGTGTGACTGCAATGTCAAGGTTTAATTGCCTTTTCGTCGTTTTATTTTGTTTTGTTTTAATTGTGTTTTTCTGTGTGTACACGTGTGCATGCCTGGATGATGTATGTGTATGTACTGATGGCTTTAGAGTAGGTGACCGAGGACAGCTTTGTCTCCTTCCACCTTTACAGGGTCCTTCCCAGGGGTCAAAAGCAATTCACAAACTCACTGGGAGATTCTAGGGTAGGGCTCCCCTGACCACGCCCCCAGCCCCTCAGTGGGGGATTCTGGGTAGTGCTTCATTTCCGACCACGCCCCCAGGCCCTCACTAGAAGATTCTGGGTGGTGCTTCATCTCCGACCACGCCCCCAGGCCCTCACTAGAAGATTCTGGGTGGTGCTTCATCTCCGACCACGCCCCCAGGCCCTCACTAGAAGATTCTGGGTGGTACTCCATCGCTGGGGACCATGGGCTTCTGGAAGGACTTTCTACTGCGGACCCACACATCAGCCTCCCTTTTTGAGACTGTGTGTCAGTTTATTACCCAGGAATGTCCTTGATCTCAGTCTATTAGTCCAGGCTAACCTAGAACTGAGCTGCTGAGGCTCCATTGAATTCTACATTTGAACACATTTGGTTGGCCTTGGGTGACTGTCCTGCAAGTGCCCGCCTGGGGAAGTGTGATGAATACCTTTTTTGTTGCAAGTCCAGCCTGTGGTCATTTTGGGAAGTGATTTTTCCATGCAGACAGACGTTCAGAGAGATTAAGCCATCAACTGAAGGATGCACAGTGTGGGTCTGTCCAACCAAAGTAAGCAAAACACCGGGGCTGCTGACCTCAGGCAGTCAGCCCGGCCCTGAGCCACAGCGTGGCAGGGAGACACAGTGACCTCCTTGCCCCCAACTCCCACACCTGCACCCCCGCCCCCAGCCAGTTCCTGTCTTACAAAAGTCTGGGAGCTCATAGGATGAGAGCATGAGTCACTTCTCCTGGGGGACAGTTTCACTGTGTGAGAAAACACGATGTCAGAGCCCAGCTTTCTGACATTCTCACCAGAAGCCCATCCAGGCCCTCTGTGGCTGACCGCCATCTCTCTCTCTCTCTCTCTCTCTCTCTCTCTCTCTCTCTCTCTCTCTCTCTCTCTCTCTCTCTCTCTCTCTCTTCTCACAGGTCTCTGTGGCTCCCAGCTTCCTCTGGATCAAAGGCCCCCAGGCCTTGACCTGTATCCCTCTGCCTCTCTCTCTCCCCATCTGCCTCTCTCCCCTCTGCTCCGGCTTCACACACCTCCTGGATGCTATTCCAACGTGGTGAACTCTGTCCTGCCCCAGGCCCTTTGCACAGGCTACCCTCCTTCTTGGTCTTTTCATGTTCACAGCCTCAGCTTGAATGCCACCACCTTAAGGGAGCCCAACGTGACTGCCGGAATTGTTAAAGAATACTCAGTGTCTTAGTCAGGGTTCTCTAGAGTCACAGAACTTATGGGTAGTCTCCATATAGTGAGGGAGTTTGTCCATGGCTTACAGTCTGTGGTCCAACTCCCCAACAGTGGTCAGCAGCAGCTGTGAATGGAAGTCCAAAGATCTAGCAGTGGCTTAGTCCCACAAGGCAGACAGGGGGCGGGGGGGAGAGAGAGAGAGAGAGAGAGAGAGAGAGAGAGAGAGACAGACAGAGAGAGAGAGAGAGAGACAGACAGAGAGAGAGAGAGAGTCTCGTCCTTCCCCCAGTGCCCTTGCCTCAGTCTCCTGGAATTCATAGCCCCTGTGTCTCAAGATCTCAATGCGAAGATCCAGGTCAGAAACTTGCATCTCTCAGTCTCAAGGTCTGGATCACAGGTGAGCCCTCATGACAAGGGGTTCACCTACTTCATGCCCAGAACTAGGACTATTATTGATTTCTGAGTTTTAGGTTTTTATTTCCTTTGACTATGTGGACTCCCGGGGTTGAGCTTGGGTTGGCAGAAAGTATTTTCACAGATTATCATATTTTTAGCCACTATTTTAGCCTTTTTTTTTTCGGAGCTGGGGACCGAACCCAGGGCCTCGTGCTTGCAGGGCAAGCGCTCTACCACTGAGCTAAATCCCAACCCCTATTTTAGCCTTTTTTTAAAAAAAAAAAAAAATAGTTTTACCCTTTTAATCCCAGCACTTGGGAGGAGAAAGGCAGGTAGATCTCTGTGATGTTGAGGCCAGAGTAGTTCATAGAGTGAGTTCCAGGACAACCAGGGCTTCACAGTAGTCTTGAAAAAACAAAAAACAAACAAAAAATTTAAAATTCTGAATGTGTTTGGATAGGTGAGTGCAATGTCCATGGAGGCCAGAAGAGGGCGCCACATCCCCAGAGCTGGAGTTCGAGCTGGATCTGAACTGTGTGATGGGGGTGCTGGGTCCTCTATCAAAGAGTAGTGGGGAGTGTGGTACAGCCCCAGGAGTCCTAAGCCCTAGTCCTTTGCAGGGCTACACCCTCTCAGCCTTTCATGTTCTATGGTCAGCTTGGATGCCACCTCCTCGAGGGAGCCTACAGTGACTGCCCTTACAGCTCATTGACCCTCTGGTTGTTACTAAATTGTGCAGTTCCAGAGCAGTAAGAGACGCTCTGTCTCAAGCAAAATGTGGAAGCCCACCTTAGCGTCCTCTCTCGTGGGTCTACTGAGACCCTGTTTAGCTTTTAGACAGGCTCTTCACTGTGTAGCCCTGCCCGTCCTGGAACTCACTCTGTAGACCAAGCAATCCTCAAACTCAGAGACCTGCCTGTCTCTGCCTCCTCCTGCGGCAGCACTGGCTGCTTACGAGACTCTTACATTAGCTGCTCAAGGGAGATGGATCCATTTTGGCTCACAGCTCCAGACAGCAGCCCACTGTGGCTGGAGAGTGGAGGCAGCAGGCACTTAAGCCTTGCACACAGGGCTTTGCTCTGTTCCCTTTCTTCATGCTTATAGTCCAGGGGAGAGTGGTCCCCTCAGTTGAGATGTTCCCCCACATCAATTACCATAAAAGAATCTCCCATAAGCGAGCCAAGAGACCCGTGTCCCAGGCGATTCTGCCAAGGTGACCAATAGGACTGGCTGTCACTCACAAGTGACCCTTAGGCTGGGGCAAATGGGACCCTTGGGCAGGGCATTAGCGTAGGTAGGGCTCTGGCCTAGTCTATTCAAGGGCCCAGAGCATGGCACAAACCAGGTGTGGTGGCCCATGTAACTCGTGACAACAGGATTGTCGGGAACTCATAGCCATCCTTGCCTCCATAGTGAGGTGAGGCCAGCCTGGGCTACATGAAATTCAATCTCAAACAAGTGGGGGAGGCAGAGCAGGGACCCCACAGGGGTGCTTCCAGGAGTCCAGACCCTTCCGGGTGGCCTGCTGACCACAGCCAAAGCAGCCCCTCCCAGAGCTCTGGCCTTTGACCCGGAAGTTCCCACACCAGATCCTATTTCCGGTTCTGTTGTGAGAGGTTTTGTAGTGCCTGCCCGGCCCCAACAGACCCTCACCTCCTCCTGACTTCCTAACCTTTCTCTGTCTAGCACCGCAACAACGGTGTCTCTCTAGAAGCACAGCATCTGGGTGTTGGGTTGTTGTGTATTTTGGTTATCCCTCTTGACTTTTTATGCGCACTGTGTTTTGTCTGCATGCATGTCTGTGTGAGGACATCAGATCCCCTGAAATTGGAGTTGCAGATGGTTATGAGCCGCCATGTGGGTGCTGGGAATTGAACCCTGGTCCTCTGGAAGAGCAGCCAGTGCTCTCACCACTGAGCCATCTCTCTGCCCCTGCTGTTTGGGTTTTTGAGACAGGGTCTTACTGTGTAGCCCAGGCTGGGCTGAAACATGCTCTGTAGCCCAGGCTGGACTGAAACTCAGAGATCTTCCTGCTTCTGCCTCCAGTGAGTAGGATTAATGGTGTGTGCCACTGTGCCTTTCCTTTTTGTTTTTGTTCATCTTTTTATTAAAAAAAATTATATGGGGGCTGGAGAGATGGCTCAGCGATTAAGAGCACTGACTGCTCTTCCAGAGGTCCTGAGTTCAATTCCCAGCAACCACATGGTGGCTCACAACCATCTGTAACGGGATCTGATGCCCTCTCCAGGTGCGTCTGAAGACAGTGACAGTGTAGTCATACATATTAAATAAGTAAAATCTAAAAAAAAAAAAAAAAAAAAAAAAAGTACATGTATTCTGGTTTTGCCTGCAGCTGTCTGTGTTCCTCAGAGGCTGGGGCTGGGAGAGGGCGTTGGGTCCCAGACTGGGTTACACTATCCTGACCCTGCCTGATGTGAGTCAGGAATTGAACCCTCATCCTCTGGAAGAGCAACCAGTGTTCTTAACGGATGAGACATCTTTCCACTTCCACCCCCAGGTTCCAAACAGGGTCTCATTTAGCTCAGGGTAGCCTCACACTCACTACGTAACCCTGGATGATCCTGACCTACTGACTGATCTTCCGGTCTCTTCCTTCCCAGTGCTGGGACGACAAGTGTGTACCACCATATGGTTCGTGTGGTACAAGGATGGAAAGCAACGCCCCCCACATGCTGGCTAAGCGTTCTGCCCACCGAGCCATTGCCACAGCCCAGCAGCCAATTTAATTATTAAACTATGCATCTAGTAAGTTTACTTGTGTGTGAGGACGCCATACGCTTCGGAGCATCTACGGAGATTAGAAGACAGCTTGCAGGAGGAGTCAGCTCGTATCTTCCATCCTATGGGCTCCGAGGAGGATTGCTTGCTGGCCAACTCTACCTGCGGAGCTGTCTTGCCCTTCATGTTTGGTATTTACAATATACTGTATGTATAGCGCATGTCAGGTTGCGCCACAGCGGTATGTAGAAATCGGTGATGAGCTTCCCCGGCATCAAGAAGTCCTGGATTCATCACCAGCATCGCAAAAAATTTAATTTAAAAGAAAAAAAAAAAAAAAAAATCATTGCAGGTGTTCTCTCCCCTCCCTTTCCGGAAACTGCGTGAGCAGAGGCCTCGTGGGGCCGCCAGGTGTCGCCGCAGCGCCTCTCACGCCCGGGACATTTCGCACGTTGGGTGGGCGGCGCGGAGGATGCAGGATGCGTCACCAGACCTGGGATGGGGGATCCGGCGAATCGAGCCGCGCGGCTGAGGCCAGGACCCAGGCTGGCGGAGGAGGGGACTCAGGGTGATTCACCCGGAGCCCCCGTGCGCCGTGGGAGAATCCCACGCGGGGTCTGTCTGCCTCCCTCGTGTCCTTGCCGTCCGCTACCAGCCCTCACACTGTGGCTCACGGAACGCCCTCGGAGGCCTCAGTTTCCATTTTGCACAATGCAGATAGCCGGCCAAACCTTGGAAAGATAAATGACACTCGTGGAAGAGGGGGCCTGTGGTTCATGCTGCGTACTACAAAAATGCCAGGGACATAAAAGCGGCTGCCTTTCAGTCACCACTCCCAGGGGGCAGCACTGGATCAGGTGTGGCGACGCGGTCTGAGGATAGACCGCGAGGCAGCCGGCAGGGGGCGGGGCCGCCCCGGAGAGCGTCTGGAAGGCTCTTCACCTGCGCCTCCCGGGCTCATCTGAAACTCGGGGTGCCAGGAGCGGGGAGAAGGGGTTCCGGATCTTTCCTCCTGGGATCCCTTAGTGCTCTGCAGCCAGGACCCCTGGGGCACCGCCAAGCCACCTTCCACGACCACTGGGGTGTGCCTCTCCCACGACCCCCGCCTGAGAGGGCTGAGCGTTCTCAGAGCACCTTTGTACCGGCGCTGGTGGGATGCCTTTGTAGTTCTCACTTTGGGGAGAGGATCCCACGGTCCTCAAACTCACCAAGTGTTTACTATATACCTTAGACTTATTTAAACACTCTCCAACTCTCCAAGGCCGAGCTGCAGACTTAGCCTCCTGGCCCATGCACATCCCTTCTTTTAGAGCTTGGGAAAGGCTAGGGACTCTCCGGGGACAGGGAGGGGATTCCAGACAGCTCTCCCCGAAAGTTCAAGCCAGCCTCTCGCGCTGGAAACCCCGCGCGCGGCCTGCGTAGCGCGGCTGCCGGGAAATCAGGAGAGAAACTTCTGTTTTTTTTTTTTTTTTTTGTCTGTGTGTGTGGTTTTTTTTTCCTCTCTCGATTCGCTGGCAGTCGCCGCTGCCTGGGTTCACGCTCCTCCCAGCCCTGACCCCCACGTGGGGCCGCCGGAGATCCGAGCTCCGCCCTTTCCTACCTCCAGCCAATCTCAGCGCAGGCTACTCGGCTCTTTGTGCCTCCACCAATGGCTGGGCGGTGCATGCCTCCCCCTGGCCACGCCCTCTCCCGGGCGGTCTTATAAGCGGCTTGCAGCGCCGGCGCGCTCACTCCGCGTCAACCCGGGATCCGTGTTCACCTCCGTCTTCTTGGATTAATTTCTAGGGGAATTTTTTTTTTTTTTGCAATCTTCTTTTTAATCCTGCTTTTTTCTTGGGAAAGGAAGTCCCACCGCCTCCGGAAAGCCTCGGACACTTCTGGTCGCGCGGGAAGGTTTTTGCCTGTTGGGTTCGGATCTGGACGAGTGCTTTGCCCTTGGGGATCTTCCGTGGGGGTCCGCTGTGAAGTGTGACTGAATCATGACCCTGGAAGAGCTGGTGGCGAGCGACAACGCGGTTCAGAAGTGAGTACAACGGAGACCGAGGTCTTCTCGCCCGCCGCCTGAGGTCTGCTGGGCTGTCATCGCCTAATCTCCCCATTTGGCCTTTTAGGATGCAGGCGGTGACTGCCGCGGTGGAGCAGCTGCTGGTGGCCGCGCAGCGTCAGGATCGCCTCACCGTGGGGGTGTACGAGGCGGCCAAACTGATGAATGTGTGAGTCAGCACCCCCTTTTCTCGGGCGTGGGTGGGGGCGCCCCTCTGATGCACGCGCGCTCTAACATCCCTCTAGGGCTCGGGGCTTTGGGGGACTTTCCCAGCGCTCTTGGGAGTTGGGGAGTGGAGGGCGACATTTCTCAGAGAATTTTTTGGGAGAGGGAAAGAGACTCGCTGCAGAACCCTGACTTTGCAAGTTTGAGGTTTTGTGTTTTTTGTTTTGACAAGCAATCCCAATAACTTTGGACTGCTTGCTTCCTTCCTCCCCGCCATCAGTATTTGCATAGTCGGCCACCCGGGCACCCTTGCACCCTGGGTCTTGTCCACCCCTCCCGCCTGAGGTTCCCGGAGCTAATGCCCTCCTCGGTGCACGGTTACACCCGCTCCTGGTCTGGCGTCCCTCTGACACTCCTTCTCTCCTGCAGGGACCCGGACAGCGTGGTCTTGTGCCTGCTGGCCATAGACGAAGAAGAGGAGGATGATATTGCTCTGCAAATTCACTTTACCCTGATCCAATCGTTCTGCTGCGACAATGACATTGACATCGTCAGGGTATCAGGCATGCAAAGGCTGGCGCAGCTCCTGGGTGAGCCGGCAGAGACTCTAGGCACAAACGAGGCCCGAGACCTGCACTGCCTCCTGGTCACGGTGAGTGACCCACCCCGCCCTGATCACCTGGGTCCCGTGTTTGTCAACATAGCTGGGCTGGCTGCTCCAACACCAGCTCACTGCCCAGCCATGCTCGGCATGTCCCGTGGGCTGCCTCATCACCCTGGCAGCTATTTTGAGCTAGCCTGTTTTTCTCTAATAGGGCTTCTGGCGCTGAACAGAGGCTCCCTACCGAACTCCTAGAGCTCCCACTAAACCCTTTCTTTTTCTCCCTCCAACAGAACTGTCATACAGATTCCTGGAAAAGCCAAGGCTTGGTGGAGGTGGCCAGTTACTGTGAAGAGAGCAGAGGCAATAACCAGTGGGTCCCCTATATCTCTCTGGAGGAACGCTGAGGCCCACTCTAAACACCTAAAGCAACTGTTGAGTTGCTGTCCCCTAAAAAAATTAAATAAAATACATATTTGACAGCGCCCCCTCATTCCCCAGAACAATCCCTCAAAAGCTACCCTACCCGTGATACCTTCCGGGAGGGGCGGAGTCACCGAGACTGAGACGAGGAGAGGGGAGTGTGCGCCCGCCCGCCCCCTGGGCTATGGAGCCAGGAGCCAGCACCACAGGTGGTCGCCAAGACAGGAAGGAGGGGACCTCAGGCTGGAGGAGACAGAGACTTTAGAGCCAAGGCCTGGCAATCATGCAGCCAGCCTCTGCACGCAGCCGCAGACGGTCTGGACACCGCCGCAGGGGTGGGGCGAGGCGTCCCCCACCCTGCTGGACAGTGAACTGTGCGTAACTCAGCGGAGGGCGGCGACCCTCGCCGCGGGAGCCGGGACTCGAGCCCAGGACTTCGCAGCTAAGGCACATCTACTTTAGTATTGTGCTGAGCAAGACAGATCGCTTGCATATTTTTTTAAAAATTTCTACTACAGAGACATTCCAATAAACTGGTTAAGCCTTCCTGTTCTCGTTGTTTTTCCCCCTTGCCCACCGCCCCTTCTGGCTACCCTATGTCGCGCCACCGGCCACCAAGCCTTGTTAGGAGCTCTGAGCTCCGCAGCTCCAGACGCTGCTGCTGCTGTCTGTTGTAGGCGCCACCACCCAACTCCAGCTTCATAGCAATTAAGACGCGGGTTTATTACGAAACCTGGCGGCCCATCCCCCACTGTTACCCACTGTGCTGGAGCTGGGGTCTGGGAACGCCGGGAAGACGGCTGCAATCTCCGTCACCACCTACTGAGCGATCACCTCTCAAAGACCAGAGAGGTGCTGAGAACATCTGAGGTCGCTCAGCAGGGGCTTTTCGGGGAAGATTCCTGACCTCCCCTGGGGACGCACCCTAAGTTTCTTGTTCCTGGGATGGGCCCTGTGGATGCACAAAGGGAAAAGAATGCTTTTTCATTCTTTCCCCAAGCTTAAAATCAACAGTAGGAAACACCCTGGAAGCCTTGGCACTTGCCGCATCTCGCTCCAAAACAAAACCGTGCGGTCCTTCCCAGGGCTTCCCTTCCTCGCCAGCCTCAGTTTACCAGCGACCTTTCCACCAAACTCCTCGTGGGTGGAGAAAATCCCCAGGGTCGCCCTGGGAGTCACGCGCGGGGGGAGCCCCAAGGAGGGGAGTCCCCAGGGGCGGGGTGTAGGGTTTGGAGGAGGGGAAGGGTATCTGGGGTGCAGGGTGTGGGGGAGGGTAGGAGCTGGGTTGTTGCGTTTGCTAGAGCCCTAGCCATGGGGGCGGGGAGGAGCGAGTGAGGGGGATTAAAAGTTTTGCTACGCTCATCTTTGAGTGAGACCCAGGGACGAGGGTCACCTTGGGGGTCGCCCAGAGGCATTAGGATGCGGAAATGAACAGGCTGCAGCGGGAAGGAGTGAGAGGTGGGCAGGGGTGGGCTGGAGGGCACAGAAGGGATATGGGGTGTCGAGGTGTGGACTATTGAGAGGAGACTAAGCCTCGGGCTCCCAGTCTCGGCCTGCAGGCAGTGGCCCCAGGCAGGTCCATGCTAGTTCTTCCCTTAGGGCTTGTAACCTGCGGTCCCTTTTCTGACCTGGTGGCCTCCTTGAACAAACAAGAGACCTAACACTTTTTTTTTTTTTTTTTTTTTTTTTTTTTTTTTTTTGCCTTGTCTCAGTTTCTCCCTCGGTTAAATGTCCTCCATCTCCAAATTTTTGTTGTTTTCCTGGCAGAAATCGCCTTGAATACCTGGTTCGCTGACTCAGCCATACCAGCCTAGCGTCTTCCTTCCACACTCAAAACTGCTCCAGCCTCATTTTCCCCAGAAAAAGATACTGGCGCTCAGAGCTTAGTTTGCAGTCTGGAATTATGGGTGGGGAGGGGGGAAAACTCTAGCTGGCTGAGGAGAGACTCCATCCAGTCAGCAGGGAGAAGCTGTCCCAGGTCATCGAGCTTCGGTCCTGTCCTGACTGCTGCTCCCCTTAGGGACATCATCCTGTGCCAGGAAACGTGGGTGTGTTATTGGACGTTAAGCAGGAAAAACTTGGCAATGCGGATTTCAGGCAGATGGGCGTGGCGCGCACGCACGCTCACGCATGCACACGCAGTCCCCCAGCACTTGGTTATAGGAACACCAGCCCCTGCACTGAGCTACTTCCGGGTTTTACTCCTGTTCCTCTTGGCCGAGTTGCTCAACTTCTCTGAGCTGGCTCTCTGTGACACACGCAGCCCATATGAACACCGGCTTGTACAAACAGGTATATGTTCACGCAGGCCGGTATCCCCTGGAATACAATACGACCTTCTTACAGATCCGTGGCGGCCGAGGGACACTCTGCCTCAGTAGCGCCCGAGCTTCTGAGCCTCGCTTGCCAGGCACAGATGGTGAAGGTCCTGTGAACCTGTTCAGCTATACTAAGGGACCAGGCTGGGGCAAGGGCAGGACAGATGAAGTATGCAGAGACGCTGGGGGAAACCATATGAGATAGTTGGAATATTTCATCTCACATGGTTTGCAGGGTGAGGATATGAGATGGCAGTGGTGCTAGGGGTTGGAAGGAAAAGAATTTAAGGCCTGAAAATGATCTTCTTGGGTGGGGGCTCCACTCTGACCACACCCCCAGCCCCTCATTGGGGGATTCTAGGCAGACCACGCCCCAGCCCCCCTCACTGGGGGGGTTTAGGGGGGCTCCACCCTGACCACGCCCCCAGCCCCCTCACTGGGGGATTCTAGGCAGACCACGCCCCAGCCCCCTCACTTGGGGGGGTTTAGGCGGGGCTCCACCTTGACTATGCCCCCAGCCCCCTCACTGGGGGATTCTAGGCAGTGTCTCCTTCCTGACCACGCCCCCAGGCCCCTCACTGGGGGATTCTAGGCAGGGTCTCCTCCCTGACCACGCCCCAAGCCCCCTCACTGGGGGATTCTAGGCGGGGCTCCGCCACTGACCACACACTCAGTCCATTTCCATTATTCTACTTTAATTCACTGACTGTTAAGGACATCCCCAGAAGGTGGACACCATGATTAGTGTCCCTACTTCATAGAGAAACAATCCAAGGAGGTGGAGCCACCTGCCCGAGGTCCCATGACTGGTGACTGGTCACCTCTACAGGACAGGGTTCCCTAAACTGAGCGGTGTCACAAGACTTGGCTAGGACATAACATGCTGCAGGCTAACGTGAGTCCCTGAGGGACAAAACAATCTGTCCAGAGGCTGGGACACAGAAAGTCACCTATGCGTCAAACTCTCCTTTGATGTGACTTAATTCTTTGTGTCACCTGCATTTATGTAGCTCTGACTGTAGGCCAGGGCTTTCCTGCTCCTCTGGGAACATACAGCTAACACGGAGAGCACAAGAAGCAATGGGATTGGCGATGTGGAGCTGAGTAGGAGAACGATGGAGCTAGAAAGGGGGTGGGCCTTGGCCAAGGGCTTCCGGGTGCCAGTATCTGTGCAGTAAAACCTGTCTAGAGTCTGCACGTGCACCATGCGTGTTCCTGGAACAGTCAGTGCTCTTAACCTCCAGTCGTTTTTATTGTATTTGAGACAGGGTCTCACTATGTAGCTCTGGCTGGACTGGAACCCTCTGTGGAGACCAGGCTAGCCTCGAACTCAAAGAGATCCCAGTGCTGGCTTGGAACACTTGTGCTTGCTGTCACCGTTAGCTTTTTTTTTTTTTCCCCTTAAGAATTTTATTTTATTTTATTTATTTATTTATTTATTTATTTATTTATTTATTTATTTATTTATTTATTTTGGTTCTTTTTTTTCGGAGCCGGGGACCGAACCCAGGGCCTTGCGCTTCCTAGGCAAGCGCTCTACCACTGAGCTAAATCCCCAACCCCTATTTTATTTTATTTTATTTATTGCATGTGGAGGTCAGAAGAAAACTTGGCGGAGTTGATTATCTCTAGCGTGTGGGTCTTGGGGCTTGAACTCGGCATGGGCTTGCAGCCAAGCCAAGTTTACCCTCTGAGCCCTCTATCCCATCCTGGCTTTCAATTTTTAATGACTTCAGACCGGCCTGGAACTCCCTGCAGATTCTGGGATCCCAGGCCTGTGTGTCACCAAGCCCCAGACAGTTCTGACTTTTCTCCCTGCTTCTCAGCTCTGGAAACATCATACTGGCCCCACCCAGTCCACAAAAGGGATGATTTCTCTCCTAGCACCCTGTCCCTAGGGGCTTGCCTAGCCCTGAAGGAGGAAGCAGATGAACTCAGATAGATAGATTTGGATGAATTGGGGTCCCCCTATCTGGGTGAACCCTTTTCCCAAGCCCAAAGTCATGTCACACAGACTCCCTAGAGACTCTAACAACCCAGGATCACCTCCAAAACCCAGCACAACCTTCTCCCATAGCCCATGGCACACAGCCTGAAAGCCACCCCTCCACCAGGGCGGAGGAGACTTGGACTCAACCCCCCAACCAAATCCACAGTGCAGAATCCACAGGGGGCTTCCTCTCTCTGCTCTCCCTGTTCTTTCCCTGCGCGATTCCCACCCCACCCCCTCTCTGGACTCTGCTGTTCTCAGGACCCGGGGAGTGGGTGGAGTGAGAATCTTCTGCAGCAGAAATGGAAGACCCTCGTGTGCTCCCATGGAGTGTGCGCTCCAGACTGGACTTACGCACGCACACATGCACACGCGGGGTCGGGGGAGAGGACAAACTTGAGATCACGAGGGCGCAAGAGGACGTCGGAGTGACGTTTACGCCTTCGTATACACAGCAAGCATGGCATAAGTGCTTCTCTGCAGGCTCCCAGGCTGCGTGGAAGGGCAGAGCTCAGCTCTTCGTGGAAAGGACGAAGGCCAAGGATTGAAGTTAACTCCTGTCTCACACTGAGACGGGGAGCCCAGCTAGATGTGACTCAGTTTCCCCACCCATAAAAGGGAAAGTGCAAGGGCCCTCCCACCTGGTAAGGTGAACTCCATGGCTTGCAGAGAGCTCAGCAAAAAGCCAGTTGCTTCCAGAACCCTCATTATGGCTTCTAGCCACCCCACCCTATGCCAGACACTCTGGGGGTGGAGTGGGGCGCTGACCCAGACCCCAGGCGCCCCTCCCATCCTCCCCAGCAGGCAGGAGTCCCAGGTTCCCTGGTCCTTAAATTGGATAATTGGAGACAGAGGCGGTTGCTGGAGTCACAGACAGTGCTAGTGGGCGACTCTGCCGACGCTCGGGCTCCTCTGGCTCAACCTGGGGTCACACCGACCCATTCTAGGGCCGGTCTCGGGTGTGCCCTAAACGCACGCCGCCGACCACCTCTGGAGAGCGCTGGTGCCAGCCTCTCTCTGGTGCCCGCCTCTCTCTGGTGCCCGCCAGGCCGGGTGTCTGCGGCCCGCGGGGGTGGGGGGTCCGCCCCGGCGGCGGGAGGCGGGGCGCTAGCACAGACCCTCCCTTTGTGAGCGGCGCCTTCCCTGGGCTGCTTGGCGCTCACCGCTGGGCAGAGAGCCAGTTCAGGAACCACCTCTGGACAAGCGTTCCAGCACCAACAGCTTAGCTTACCCTGGGGCTGTCTGGGAAGCCTACTGTGTGCAGCTCCTGAGCGCGGGCCGCGGACAGAGCCTACTATGTGCAGCCTTTCAGCTTGTGCAGGGCCGGTGTGCAGCCCCTGAACTCGTGCACCACAACCTACTGTGTGTAGTTCCTAAGGCATCCAAGGTGCAAAATCTACTTGTGCAATCCTAGTGTTCATGCACAACCTACAGTATGCATGCAGAGTGCAACAATTTACTCTGAAAATCCTGAGCAAATGCAAGGCCTACTGAGTGCAGTCCCAGAATGCTTGCAGAACCTGCAGTGTTCTGCTCCTGGAAATGTGTGACGTGACAAATCATCACAGGTGGTTCGCAGAGCACCTACTGTATTCCTGAAAAAGCCTGTGCATACAGCCCGCTGAGCATTGCAGGACCTACTGTGTACAGCCCTTGAGCTCATTCCGAATCTGCTATGTGCATGCAGAGCCTACCGTGCACAGCTTCTTCATTGCATGCAACGTCTATTTGCAGCCATCCATATGCCAAGCTCAGTTCCTATTGTGTGCACACACTGACATGCTACACACAGCACCCACTGTGTGCAGGCATCTACATATATAAACGAACACCAATAGAGAGCAGATACACCCATTCAGGAGCTCTATTGGTTGCTGGGCACAGCAAAACAGCCATCAGCAGAGCCTCACACATTGGCCTGGCTGGACCAGGACTCGTCTATAAAAGCCTCAGTGTGTGCCCCAGATGCAACAACCAGGACAGAACTGGAGAGGTCTCTAAGTGTAACTGTCCACTCTGGCTGCTGGACACATGTGCATGCCTTGCAGGGGCCAGCTGTCCTTGAGCTCGGCGGAAGAAAAGAGTGCAGTCTTTACTTTTACCAGTGGCCTGCCGTTAGGGGCTCTGCTTTGCATGGGACTGCTTCTAACTTTGAGGGTTACTTCTAACTGTTGGAGATGTGACTAGGGAGGCCTGGCTATAGGCATGCTGGGTTGTGGGTGGGGGCTGGGCCTCCAGGGTTCTTCCAGGAAGTGCCAAAGGCAGGTGCAAGGGCAGGCAGTCTCCGTGGGCAGTGTGCCAGTCCTTGGCTTCCCTGAAACTGGGCACAGCAGCTGGGAGAGGTTTCCGGGGCCTGCCCAGCCCCACCTGGCCTGGGGCACTCTCGGGGATGGGCGGGGCTGGCAGGAGGCATCCAAGAGGCACCGGGCTCAGCCCGAGCAGGTCTGCACAGGAGATACCAAGGCTGGAGCTGAGCGTGTGCATTTGAGGGGTCTGCTGGGGTGCGGTTGTTTGCCTTGCACCTTAGTACTGGCGCTCTCCCGTGCACACCTCTAACAGCCGTACAGTGGCGCAGTTATGGGTCCCCGGGGTACTGCATACTCCCCGGGCAAAGACGTTTGTGTGCTTGGGAGAACCTTGCAGATCCCAGCTCTGGATGGCTTATTAACACTCAGTAAATATTTGTTTAATGAACCACTGCAAGAATACACAGACATTTCAGTTTGTAAATGTGCAGTAATTATGGACCGGGCACTTGTACATCACAAACAAGATAAAAAAAAAAAAAAAAAAAAAAAAGCCCTGGAACAAAACAGTCTGAGCACGTGGCGCCTACCACACTGTCTCTGGCTGTCGGGGACTAGAGCAGGTGCGTGCACAGGACCTTCCCTGCTCATTCCCGCTGATCTTCCTCTCTTCCTCGTGGGCGCCCCTTCCCTGGTCTCCTCTCCCAAGGCCACTAAGCACCCAGGCCTGGTTTGGAAGAACATTAAGGGTGTGGTAACCCCATACTCCCTGCAAGTATTTTCATGACTTGAGATTATTTATTTATTTATTTATTTATTTATTGCTTGCAGAACATTCCAGAAAACAAATGGGCATGAGTGGGGGTCAGAGCTGCTGAGTAGGCAGTGTACTGGGGGAACTGACATCCAGGCACCCTCCGAAGCCTCCTCTCCTCTCACAGTGGAAAAACTAAGGCCCATAGAAGGGAGGATCTCTCTGTCCCAGATTTTTAGGACCCTGCTGGGATGTAGGCAGTGAGGACTTGAGGGTGGAGGTGGGGGGCGAGGGACTGAGATCCAGAGAGTGGGGATGTAAGGATGGTTGGTTCTATGCAGTCCGTCATTACAAACAAAAGAATACCTTCCTTTCTTTCTCCCTTTACCTTAAATTTCGTATTCTTTCGGGAGAAATGCACAAGTGCCGCAGCGTGCTCATGGGTGGCTGAGGTGATGTGCAAGAGACTGTTCTGGCTTTCTCTTTCACCAATCAGCAGCATGCTCCCTCTGTCTGCCAGGGACACGCACGCGGCAAACAGAAACGCAGATCCCTCAGCCATCCCCCACCGTCCAGAACCCACATAGAAATCCAAGTGACCACACCAAGGTCATCCCAGACCCCACCCAGGCTCTCTTCTCCCCCACAGCCCCGAGAACTGACCCTGAAGGGCTGTGGAGACCCAGACAGGCTGCAGACACACTAGGATGTGTTCATCTTTCCAGCCAGCCAGTCTCACCCTGACGGTAATTAGATCCCAGACTAGTGGGGAGACAGAGGACAGCCCAGCCCGCCAGTCATCACAGCGGCCCCGCCCACAGTCCACCACAGTCCGCCCACAACCGCCAGTCATCACGGGGGCCCCATGCCCACATGAGGCACCTGCAGGGTGTTTGTGTGTGTGTGTGTGTGTGTGTGTGTGTGTGGTCAGGGATGAAGTTACTTTGGGGAACCCTCTCATGATTCTTGCCCCCCTTAGATCTTGAAAAATGAGATTAAGGCTTGGAAGGATCTCATGTAGCCCAGGCTGGCCTCAAACTCACTGTATAGCCTAGGATGACCTTGAACTGCTGACCATTCCGCCTCCATTATCCTTGTGCTGGGATGACAGGCACACACCGAGCTCTGTATACATAGTGACACCACCGATGGCATTCAGGGATTAGCATCTACTGAACCATAGCTCAAGTCTCAGAACTCGAACAGCCTGCGGGTGCACAGACCCTAATCTCACACATGCATAGCAAGCTGGATCATTCCGGGACGCCACGAAGTCACAGGTGCTTGCACGCACTGTGGGCATGCAGGCAGGCACTCAGACAGCAGCACACAGGATTTGCAGTGTGTAGAAAACGAGGCCACGCCCAGGCCGGCGACCACGCCCACTGCTCCTGGAGCCGGAAGACCTGCGCCGGCGTCACGGGTTTCCACCCGCGCCGGGATTCCCTGGCCCAGATCACCCGTGACGGTGGCGCCGTCCTGCGTGGGCCACACTGGAGCCGGGATCGGATGACATCAGCTCTACGTTTGATTTTGCGCAGGCCGAGCACATGGACAAAGAAAATGTGTCCGTGGGTTTTCGTTTGTGTGTTTGCGTGTGCATTTATAGAGAGTCCTTAGAATGGGGCTGGGCAGGGCCTCGAACTATTCCACGCATGGAGAAACTGAAGCTGGGTTCTGCCTGCCTTACCAGCTCGTGTCTGTGGCCACAAGGTTGCAGGCTGGGGTCTCTGCACCTGATCCAGGCTTATTTAGGGCTGGAAGTATCTTAACCCTCAGTCCGTAGGACTGGGGCCAGGCACTGTGGGCCTTCCTGGGATGAAGGAACTCTGAGTTCTGTCCCCAGCATAGCATAAACCAGATGGCATGTGATACATGTCTCTCACTCCACTGCTCCTGACGCTGTGGTGGGATTGCTGTGAGCTTGAAGCCACGCAGGCTACATGCAAACCCTCGTCCCCAAAATACAAAAAAATCAAACATCCTTCCCTCTAAGGACTGGGATTGTAGCTCAGCGCACAGGACCCTGGCTCCCTTCCTAGCACCACACTCCCTGGATGTACTGGCACAGATAAGTCATCAGCACCGGAGAGGCAGGAGGGTCAGAGGTTCAAGGTCACCACAGCTGCCTAGTGAAAGTTCCGTCTATTTTCCAAAAGACTACGGCAAAGATCTGTGCAGGGCAGACCCCTTCCCTCTGGTCACCCTCTGTCCACAAGTTGGCTCAGAGAGGTCTTTGGGTGACATAGCTACACACAGCACAGCAGGCGCCAAAGCCGCAGCCAAGTGTTCACTGCTTGGCATCCCGGCCTCTGCTGTGGCCTGAGGCCGTGCCCACATGGGAGCCAGGGCACCCGGCCGGCCGGCCGAGTCGGTTGGGGTGTGTCCACTGGCTCCTGCTGACTCCAAGCAGACAACACTCTAAATATATCCTGGGAGGGGCTGAGAACTATTTTTAGCCTGGGTGGCTTGGGCCCTCCCAGTTCCCAGGTCAGCAATCTTGAGGCCAGCCAGGACCTGGGAGAAAGGGAGGAGGTTGGCTTCATTTTCTGAGGTGCCTACACTCTGCAGCCTGGATGACGGGTGACCCTGAGGAGGAGCCTCGCAGGACAGGAGGAAGGAGAGGGTGAGGGAGATCTTGGTGGAAGTGTCCAGGGGGCACCTCTCTCAGACCCTCTGCTCTCTCCAGCCTGCCTGGCCTCCTCCTGGGCCAAACTGGCTGCTTTCTATTTGGAGACACGTCGTACTTTCCGTGGTTATATTTAGCCGCTTTGGGGATCCCTCCACCTAGCTTGGCTGACCTGCTCCCACTCCTCCCCCTCCCCCTCCTGCCTCTCCCCCTCATCCTCCCCTTTCTTACCTTCCCTCATCCTCCCTCTCCCCCCCCCCCTCCGACTGACCCAGCTTGTCTTACCCACCACACAGAACAGGCATCACCCCCTGACCTGCCACCAGCCTCAGGGGAGGGACAGCCCCTGGTCTCTGATGGGGGAGTGGCATGTCCAGAATCTCAGTGAGCAAGGCCTTCTGGCCTCCAGGAATCTATGACACCCCAGGACAGGGCAGGGCTTCCCTGGCTGTAATCTTTCACCTAGTTTTGGGAGTGTCAAGAAGCCCAACACTTCCTTTGGCTGGGGGGGGGTTTACCTTGTCCCCACAGGTGGGCTGCAGAGTGAGGGTAAACTGAGGCATAGAAGATGCTTGGGGTAGAGGGAACGTGACCTTATTTCCACCAATACTATGTCTAAGTGCTGGGCCAACTAGGGACGATTTATTTACTTCTCTGGGCCTCCTTTCAGGATATGTCCTGGGAATCACAATGAGGTAAAGGATTTATCAACGAATGTGTTAGAGAACTTAGAATGGGATTCACCTGGCGAACTGAGCCAGGGTCTCCAGAAGGAGGCAAGTTCAGGCACCGAAGTACCCAGTACTGGAGTACTAGTACTTAGCAATCTAGCACTTAGTACTCTATAAAGTGTCAGTACCCAAGCCCAGCTAAGGGGCTCCCAAGTACCCACGCCCAGCTAAGGGACTCCCTCTGGTGTCTGCCCTTACATCCTGTGAAGCCCAGGCCTTCTGTTCTAGGACCTTGATGGGGGAGAACCCAGAGTACAGCACAGGACACTGAGGCCATGGACTGGGCTCGCGGGTCTCATGATTGGTGACACACAGGCCAGCACATGCCCCTGGCTTCCCACTGGTGGTGACCTACACTTTATGCCAGGCGGCCTTGGTCATTCTGTAGCCCTGCAGTTGGATTAACAGAGGCCTGTGTCTGTGGGCTCACTGTGCCATGGGTGCCTTCTGACCGCTCCTCAGTGTCCACGCTCAAAATAACAGGATCTCGTTCTGTTTTAAGACAGAGTCCTGCTATGTAGCCCTGGCTGATGTGGAAAATACTGTGAATACGCTGCTGGCCTGCAATTTGTGGCCATCCTCCTGCCTCTACCTCCAGAGTGCTTGGATGACAGGCGTGACACCATGACCTCATGAAGATATCAGAATTTGGGGGCTGGAGAAGTGGCTCAGTGGTTAGGAGCACTGACTGCTCTTCCAGAGGTCCTGAGTTCAATTCCCAGCAACCACATGGTGGCTCACAACCACCTGTAATGGAGTCTGATGCCCTCTTCTGGTGTGTCTGAAAACAGCTACAGTGTACTCATGTACATAAAATAAATAAATATTTTTTTAAAAATCAGAATTTCAGTCAGGCATGGTGATGCATGCCTTTAATCTCAACACTCAGAAGGCAGAAGCAAGTAGATCTCTGAGTTCAAGACCGGCCTGGTCTACGAGTGAGTCTGGGGCAGCCAGGCCTGCACAGAGAAACTGTGTCTGGGAGAACCAA
Organism: Rattus rattus; assembly: GCF_011064425.1. NCBI lineage: Eukaryota > Metazoa > Chordata > Mammalia > Rodentia > Muridae > Rattus > Rattus rattus. The sequence continues at coordinate 153,939,945 of NC_046154.1, read as the reverse complement.
ATTAATAATGATAATGATAATAATAATAATAGTAGTAGTAGTAGTAGTAGTAGTAGTAGTAGTAGTAGTAGTAATAGTAGGTAGTAATTTGGCACAGGAATGATGCGGCTGCGTTGGTAAAGGAATTTCTATGAGAGACACAAAAGTGAGGTGCAGCAGCACAGGAGGATCCCCAAACCCCGGGTTTAGTCTAATCTGCCTTCTGAGATTGTCCCTAGGCCAGCTTGTGGGTGTCCCCTCATCTCTGAACTTGCCCCTCAGCAAGTATTAAAATTTCAATCCCTTTAAAATATCCAATCTCTTTTAAAATGCAACGTCTTTTTACAATTCAAAGTCTCTTAACCGTGGGCTCCACTAAAAATACTTTCTTCCTTCAAGAAGGAAAAATATCAGAGCACGGTCACAATCAAAAGCGAAATCAAACTCTAACCGTCCGGTGTCTGGAATCCACTCATGGTGAAGCCCAAGGCCTTGTGCATGCTCTCAGCTCCTCACTGGGGGCTTCTGGGTAGGCTTTTCCCCTAGGCAGGTGCCCTCTAAGGCCGGAGATGCTGGATTTCTTGGAGCTAGTCTGGGTGCTTGAAATCAAAACTGTGTCCTTGTAGTGACAAGTGGGGTTCACTGCTGAGCCATCTTTTAGTTCTTCCCCGATTCCCCGATTCCCTCCTCTGCTCTGTATGTAACCAGCACAAGCCTTACCTCTTTTTTTTTTTTTTTTTTTTTTAAAGATTTATTTTATTTATTCTATATAAGTACACTGTAGCTGTCTTCAGATACACCAGAAGAGGGCATCGGATCTCTTTACAGATGGTTGTAAGCCACCATGTGGTTGCTGGGAATTGAACTCATGGCCTCTGGAAGAGCAGTCGGGTGCTCTTAACCGCTGAGCCATCTCTCCAGCCCAAGCCTTACCTCTTTATCGCGGCCTATGCCCCTTCCTTGTTTGACCTGTTCTTACCCCAGGTTCTGACTCCTGTCCTCTTCTGAACCGCCCCGCACACACCATTTTCACATTTAGATTTCATATACAAGATCAAACATGACGTAATTGCTTCCTGGCTCTGCCAGTGAGCGCCGCCATCTTCGCTTTCCCCCACCCTGCCCCCTTCTAAAGCCCCAAACCTAGCCAGTCTTCTAGGCTTCAAAGCGGGGTGTGACGGAGCCCGGGTGAGGTAAGACTCTGACTTCCCCATCTGGCCAGCAGCTTCCTCTGCACTTCCGGCCGTTTTCTCTGAAGATGCTCCATCTCCTGCCCTGCCAGGCTGCGCAAGGCAAGGTGAGCTTCCTTTCCTCGAAGCCAGGGCCCGGGGCGGGGGATCCAGCCCTTTTCTCTGAAGGAGCCTGGCCGGGCCTCAGCACCTCAACCTCCTAATCCTGCCTGATCCTGTAGGACTCTTAAAGTTATTTAGATCTTGGGGATGAGTAAGAAAGGACAGAAACACCTTGGGTGTGAAGTAAGGTCTTGGGGACTGCAGCCTGAGAAGGCAGATGGATCCCGACCCCGGGCACCTGTTGCTTGGCTCGGCCCCCACGTCCCACTGGCTGGCCCGGTGTAGTCTCACATGAACAAGAGCAAGTTTCTTTCCCACCCTGAGCTTGGATTTCTTCCCAGAACGATAAATTCTGGTGAAACTGAGTGGGTGCATTCTCAGGCCATCAGCCAGGGCCGCATTCCGTCACTCTTCCCACAGTAAAACCTACTGCTTCCAAGGTTCGGGTCCCACGTGTCCTGGAGAGAGCTCACACACACGCGCGCGCACACACACACACACACATACACGCATGCACACACGCACACATGCACGCATGCACACACACACACACATACACGCATGCACACACGCACACATGCACGCATGCACACACACATGCACTCACCCACGCACACAGCCTGTATCCTTAGGTAGTGTGTTAATTCCATTTCTACTAAGGTGATAAATGACGCTGAGGAAAAGCAGCAAAGAGAGAGAGAGTTTATTTGGTTCTTGGTTCTGGTCTGTCACAGACGTTATCAAGGCAACAGGAAGTTAAAACAACCATCAAGTTAGCGAAGGGCACATGCTAGTCCTCCACTCCTCCTGTTTGATACAGTTCAGGGCCAAGCCACATAGAGAATGGTGCTGCCCACGGTGGGCTGGGGTCTCCCCACATCAGTTAGTCAAGTAATCAAGAGGATCCCTCACTGACAGGCTCACAGATCAGCCGGATCCAGACAATCCCAGGGGACTGTACACTGTGACCAGGTCTTTGTCAGAGTCATCTGGACCTGCACTGACAGCTCCTAGGAAGCCTTAAAAATGCTTTTACTGGGGTTGGGGTTTTAGCTCAGTGGTAGAGCGCTTGCCTAGCAAGCGCAAGGCCCTGGGTTCGGTCCCCAAGCTCCGAAAAAAAGAAAAGGAAAAAAAATGCTTTTACTACATTTATTTGTTAAAAAATGTTTATTAGTGGCCTGAGACTTCAAATCCAGCTCTTGCCAGACATAAGCAGGCAGATCTCTTTGAGATCAAGCCCGTGCTAGTCTATGTAGTGAGTTTGATGTCAGCCAGAAAGACAGAGGGAGACCTTGCTTCAAAAAGGTTTTCTCATTTTTCATTTCTCATTGATTTATTTGTGTGCGAACCAAATACGCTTACTGGGGCTGCTTACAGGAGCGTGGGTGGTGTGGGAGCCCACAGGGCATGGTGAGGACTCACCAGAGCTGTACCACTGGGGTCTGGGAGTGCCCTCCCCTCCTCTCACTCTACAGTTCTTTCTTGTTCACAGAAGCCCTGAGCCTAAGCTTTGTAAATGTCCTGCGAGCCACATGAGCCTGAAATATGTCATTTCCCCATGTCCTCTGGAAGAGCGGCAGGTGCTGTCGGGCTCTACCTGTTGAGCCATCCGCCCAGCCTTGAGCACAGCCTGAACACTCTGTAGTCCGGAAAGAACCAGCCCAGCCTGTCATGCTAACATGGGCTGTCATGCTAACACGGCCTGTCATGCTAGGTTGCCCTCCTCTTATTCCTTTGAGACAGCATCTCTCTCGGAGCCCAGAGCTAGATGGCAGCCAGTGAGCCCTGGAAAGTCATCTGCACCCCCCCGACACCATGCTGGCCGCCAGGTTAATTGTGGAGGTCAGAGGACAACTTTCAGGAGTCGACTTCCCCTTCTACCATGTCCCAGGGATCGAACTCAGGCCCTTAGGCTTGGCAGCAAGTGTCTCCTCCCCAATCCCCCGGCTGTCCCTTTAGCCCTGTTTGCTTGTTTAACTGTTTTCAATTACATCTGTACCTGGGCCCTATGGGTGCCTTTGGAGGCCAGAAGGGCACATTGTAGCCCCTGGCGCTAGAGTTATGTGGGCTCTGGGAACCTAACCCGGATCCTCTGCAAGAGCAGCCATTACTCTCAACCTCTGAGCCAGCACCCTAGCTGCCTCCACGCCATTTTGTTTCTGTGTTTTTGAGGCCTTAAACTCACAGCAATCCTCTTGCCTCCACCCCTGGGCGCTGGGATGACAGGTTTGAGCCAGTCTCCACCCCTGTCCAGTAGACAGTTGTCATAAAATGTCCATGTAAAAGCCGCGGTGACCCTCGGGCGCTGGATGATCCAGAGCTCAGAACCCACCTGCCAGGTTCTTTGCTCCTAAGCAAGTGGACCAAGGCCCAGCCCCGTCTGTTTAGATGTGGGTGTGTTTGGGGCTGTTGCCCTGATGATCACAGCCGTCACCTGAGGGTCACCTGTTTTCCGTGGACTCCCAATGTTCGCCTCTCTGCAAAGCTTGTTTCCCTCAGCACAGTGTTCTCAAGTCACCCCATGCTAGCACCGTGTCCCTTCCCGTGGCTGAGTCGCATCCTTTGCTGGGAATGTTTCCTTTCCCTGTGGCCAAATGCCTCAGATGCTTCCAGCTTTTATCTCTAGAACCAGAACCGCTCAGAACATTTCCTTTAAAAGAATCATTTATCTTGTTTTTAGTTATTTGTATTATGTTTGAGTGCAGTACCCTCAGAGGCCAGAGGGGGCGTCAGATTCCCCTGGAGCTGGAGTCTCGGGAGGTTGTGAGGCGCCACGTGGTTGCTGGGAATTGAAGCTGGGACCTCTGCAAGAGCAGCCAGTGCCTTAACTGCAGAGCCACCTCGCCGGCACCAGGTTCTGTAGCTCAGGCTAGTCTTGCACTCCAGATCCGCCTGCCCCGGCCTCCCAAGTGCTGCCCCTGTGTCTCTGTCTTGTGGCTGTGATCTGCCCCTGTCACAGGAAAGCTTCCACAGAGCCCTTTAGGACATTTAGGGTCTCTGAGAAGCTGTTCTGGAGGGTTTGTGAGACTGCAGAGCAGGGTGTGTGGCCTGTGATTCACGCACATTAGCTTGGTTCGGGGATGCGGCAGCATCGTCTCATACACAGCAGACACTTCTGGAAACCTGCCCTGTTCTTTTTTAACTCCTAAGCCTTCCTGGCCTGAGGCCCCGCTCACCGCCACCTTTAAAACTTCCTGCAGTTCCAGTCAACTTTGCTGTCCCGGGAAGGCTGGCTCTGTTTGGGGGAGAGGGTTGTCACCGATGTCTCACAGTGTGACCTCATGTACAGAGAGCCGCTGGGAACGCTGTGCAGAGTGGAGCCCGGGAATCCATCCTCCCCTCCTCCGCTCCCGGAATCCCGGGTCTCTGCCCAGGTGAGTTTGTTGGCCATGGTCCCTCAGAGGCAACCACAGGCCACAGCAAGGGGTAGCTGAGTCAACAGCACACCCTTTCTAGCCGGCTCTCCCTCCCTCCTCACTGTCCCAAGTTCACCCTGGACCTCGGGTCACAGAAATGTCTGCCTCAAGCTCAGGCTCCATGGGCACCAGGCTGTAGGTGGCTGCGGCAAGCCCCAAGGACCCCCCTCATCTGCACCCTCAGAAGTCATGTCATCTCCCACAGCAGAGAAACGTTGCAGAGGGCCCTGTGCCGGGGACTGTCCTGGGTTATCCAGCACTTCCTGTCTCCAGTCTGGTCCTCAGGAGGCAGGTGAAAGGCAGGCAGACTGGGACACCCGGCACTGCTGGCTGCAAAGGAGGCGGCTGGGGCTGTGAGCCCAGGGATGCAGGGCCTGCGGCAACTGTAAGGGACTAGCTAGGTACTTCCTGGAACTTCCTTGCTGTCCTGGACTACAGCCAAGGGATGCCCGTGTTTTAACATCTGATTGCACAAGTGTTTAGGAATAAAAGTGTTTAGGTCTATCCTTTATGGTGCTGGGATTGAACCCAGGACTTTTGCACACACGATGTGAGCTTTCTTTCACGGAGCCATGTTCTAAGCCCCTTGTTGGGTGACTCTAGGCAGGTATACAGTGTGCCTGGAAACAACAAAAAGTCCGGGGCAGGGGAGCACAGTGGGAGGAGCACTCACCCAGTGTGAACAAAGCTCTGGTTCCCACCCCCAGCACTGTGGGGACTCAGCCATGCTGGCCACCCTGTCACACAGTACTCAGGAGTTAGAGGCAGGAAAGTCAGGCTAGCCTGCAATGTACAATGAGTTCGAGGCCAGCCTAGACTATGTGAGATGCTTGTCTCAAAACAAAACAGTTCAAAGAGCAGACCTAAGGTCCTCCAGGCCTGAGCCTCATGCCTCTCTCACCCCAGGTGTCCGATGGAGTCCCTGAGAAAGGGGGTGTGAAAGGCTGGGCACCATCCCTCACAATATCTGAGCCATCCTGTCAGGGAGAGAAAAAGACTTTGGAGTCAAGGCAAAAGGAAAAGAGAGGTTTTTATTGTGGAGGACTCGTCCTCCTGTGACCTCATTCCACACAATAGCAACACTGGGAGAGTGGGAATGGCACACGGGATTTTTTTTTTTTTTTAATCAGAAATAAAAACCAGAGTCACAAAGCAGTGTGAAGGGGGAGGAGCCAGCCCTGGAGTGTGAAGGGGGAGGAGCCAGCCCTGGAGTGTGAAGGGGGAGGAGCCAGCCCTGGAGCGTGAAGGGGGAGGAGCCAGCCCTGGAGCGTGAAGGGGGAGGAGCCAGCCCTGGGGCAGAATTGGAAAGTGACATGTGACATCTGGCCGGTGTGTATGGCTTCTGTGTAGGATGCACCCCCATGCCCACCATCCTTCTTAGGTAGGAAGTCCCTCCTGGGTGGCTCAAGTTGCAGCAGGTCTGACAGATTTGGGTTTTGTTTTGTTTTGTTTTTAGACAGTGTCTCTATAACCTTGGCTGTCCTGGAACTCACTCTGTAGACCCGGTTGGTCTCGAATTCACTGAGATCCGCCTGCCTTTGCCCCCCAAGTGCTGGCATTGAAGGCGTGGGCCACCATTCTTGGCTCCTAATTGCTCTGATGTGTTCTGGTTTCCCTAAGCGTCTCTAGGCCGAGGCAGGGCTTCAGTGCTTAGGACGTACACAGGCTACACCAGCACATCTTACCCTCCCTGGGAGCAAGAGGCCACTTTGTCCTTGGCCTGCGAGTCACCCGGGGAGGGGGAACTGGAGGTGTGGGCAGAGATGCAGATTTGAGTTTTTGTCCCAGAGCTGAGAAACAAGGCTGCGACCAAACGCAGGCTGGCCAGGCTGGCACAGCAGCCTCCAGAGGGAAAGAATCAGGCGTGTTAGGAACATGAGAGAGCACACTGAAATGTCTGTCTTTGAGACATGGTCTCATGCAGCCCAGGCTAACCTTGAGCCCATCGTGTGGCTGAGGAAGACCCTGAAGTTCTGATCTTCCTGCCTCTACATCCCCAGTGCCCACGCCTGGTTTTTTTTTTTTTTTTTTTTTTTTTTTTTTTTTATTGAGCTTGGGGTGGAACCCAGGTTTCTAGCATGCTGGCTGGGTGTTCTGCAGTCCAGGTCCCCAGAATGTATGTCCTTTCCTCTCTCCTCACTGTCCCCTGCCAGTGCAGCTGGAGACACACCTGCTGGGACCTGGTTCCTAGCCTAATGAAAGGTGGCTGCAGTTCTGGAGGGACACTGGCTTTTCTGATTCCACCACAGGTTCTGAGAGTCAGGCTCACCAAAGTCCTGGCTCTCTCTGACCAGTAATTGGGAGTCAGAGCACAGGAGGAGCCTGACCCTTGGTCTGTGCTCTCTGTGGCCCATGGAGGGGGAAACAGGGTCCTCTCTTAGCACCTGCAGTGCCCCTCCCCCTTAGTCACATCCCAAACTTCTTTCCCTGATTCCATCAAATGGACTTGGGGGCGGGGGGCTGCCACCTTATCTAGGTGGTAGGTTGTGCCTAATAGGCTAGGAGCCAGATCTGCGGGCTCCATTCACTTTGCCCATGGGCAGTTTGAGCAACTGTCCAGGGATGAGCCTGGCACAGGGTTTGGGAAGCAGATTTCCACCAGAGCTGCAGGGAATAACTGGACTGGCTTCATTTCTGCTCCCACACTGATCCGGCAGGAGAAAGAGGTAACTGGAGTCTCAAATGCTTGAGATGCCTTTGTGTATGGCTGCAGACCACACTGGCACACCTAAGCTGTGTCCTCCCTAGACCTGCCACTGTCACTGTCATAGACAGACGGCCTGTCATCTCCCGTCCAATCCTACGCCAGGCATGCAACACAGGCCTATCAGGTAGGTACTCTGGAGCCAGAGGCAGGAAGATCTCCAGTTCCAGTCCAGGCCAGCCTGGACTTTAGGGCTCTGCTCACACAATAGAGAAGAGGCCTGCCTCAGAAGTGGAGTGCTATCTAGAATCTACCAGTAAGGGTCTGGGGGCGTGGTCAGGGTGGAGCCCCTTCTAGAATCCCCAGTAGGGGGCTGAGGCATGGTCAGGGGTGGAGCCCCTTCTAGAATCCCTCAGTGGGGGACTGGGGCGTGGCCAGGGGTGGAGCCCCGTCTAGAATCCCTCAGTGGGGGACTGGGGCGTGGTCAGGGGTGGAGCCCCGTCTAGAATCCCCCAGTGAGGGGTTGGGGGTGTGGTCAGAGATGAATCTCCCAATGAAGGAGTGCAGAAAATGGCCACAGTCCACACATTGAGGGACTTGGGTTCTAGTTAGTTAAAAAATAGTTTGACCCAGGAAGGGGGATCTGGAGGCACAGTCACGATGTGGGATGGAGAACCCCATCGCTCCTTCTCAATCACCTCAAGATAATTAAATCTGCACTTCTGCCCTCACAACCATCTGTGTAACTGGGAGAAAAACGAGGAGCCACCAATGACCATATGGATCTCAGGCTTCGGAGACAAAGTTACACACTCGGCCATACCAGCAAGTGCTTCCTTTGTATGGAGACCCAAATGCCCGTTTCTGGAATGGGCCAAGTCTCTGGAGAAAGGGCATCACTGTCACCGTGCACACGACAGGGCCACTCGAGAATGACACTGGGTAGTACAGGGTGCATTGTGTGTGCCGCGTGTGGAGCCAGAGGTCAAGGCTGGGTATCCTCCTCTGCCTTGTGTCTGGAGGCATCGTTTCTCACTGTCTGGAGTTTACTGGCCGCTAGGATGCAGTCCCCAAGCCGCGGGGATCCTTCCATCTCAGCCTTCTGACACCGCGCCTGCATGTTTTATGTGGGACCCGAGGACTGCAGCTATGGTCCGAAAACTTGCTAGGCTCGCCCGTTCGCCAACAGAACCCTCTCCCCAGGCCAACTAAGGGGAGCTTAAAAACTGTCACATCAGTGGTTCTTGACGGGAGGGGGTGGATGAGGCTAAAGTTAGGCCAGGACGAACTCCAGCTAGGTCAGGAGGCTCCAGGCATTCACAATGGTTTCTGTTCCTTTAAAATTCAAAGTAGAAGGGATTCAAATATTTTTTTTTCTTACAGGAAAAACTGGGCAATACCTTTGGAGTGGGAAGAAAGAGAGGGAGAGGAAGGAGGGAGGAAGAGAGAGAGAACTAGAGAATTATGCAAGGCTTTTTGTCTTTGAATGGATTTTCAGAGGCTGGTACACCAACCAGCAAGGGGTCATTCCGGGCATGTTGCTCACAGTAGCTCATCAGTTCTGACGAGGCCTTGGAGACCTGTGTAGCACAAGGAGGAGAAAGGAGAGGTCACATGGAACAGATAACCACAGCAGCCACAGGCAGGGAGAGCCCAGAGGAGGCCACACACACTCTGTGGTACACATGCTGTGGAATATTACACAGTCATGGTAAAGAATGAGGCTCTGATACAGGTTACAACACAAAGGGATTTTGAGGAACTTGTGTTCAGTGAGGGAATCAAACGCAGAAGCCACATAGTATATACCCACTCCATGATAAAGTATTTCTAGAATGAGTGAATCCAGAGATAGTAAGTAGAGAAATGGCTGTGAGGGAATGGGACGAGGTGATGGCTCTGTTAACAGGCCTTGGCATGGGCTTATGGTCCTGAAAGTGTAACAAGCAGTGAGAGGGCTGGGGGCGTGGCCATGGACGGGGTCCCACCCAGAATCCCCCCAATGAGGGGGTGGGGGCGTGGCTCAGAGTACAAATGTTCCAGGACCCTCTGGGCTCCTCTGAGGATTCTCAGCCCCTTTTTATTTACTACACGGTTCAGTTTTCTTTTGAAATGAAATGTTTCGTTTCATTTTCTTGTCATTTCAAGAAACGAAAACCATGCCAGATTGTGGAAGCAGCTGGACACCCATCTGCGCCATTCCTCTGTGTATATTTCCTGCTCCCCTCTGTGGTAACCGGAGGAAGACAAGGAACTGACAAGAGGGTGACCCGAGTCGCCTGCAGTGCCGGCCTGATGCGGAAAGCCACGTTCACCCCAGGTTCAGTCCCGACAGACAGAACACAAGCGGCTGTGGCTCGCTCTCAGGTTTACCCCTGGGTACACAGAATCTATGGCTGAGGACAGGTGCCCTCTCACAGGGTCCCCCTCACTCCCCACCCCCTGACGCAGCTCACCTTGATGCGTTCGATCCCAGCTTCGATGCGCAACTGCTCCACCAGCTTCCGGGCCTGGGCGACGTTGTTAGTACCTGACATCATCAGCCATGAGCGTGGACCTGGCGTCTAGAGAGCTGGAGGGCACAGACGGCCTGGTGTGAACCTGCTGCTTAGACCCTGTGAACCCTGACCCCTGACCCCGCTGGCCTCTCAGAGTGGCCCAGCTCTTGCGGCTGTCCATCCCTGCAGGCGGAGTGGTAAGGGGCAAAAGCCACGGGGCGAGTCAGGGTCATCCCAGCATCACCTCCCTTAGCCAGTCATACAATCACACATTCACTCATGGAACGGGTCTAGAGAATTGTGACCGCACGGCCCAGGCCCGAGGGCTGATGATAATTCAACAAAAGGTTGTCTATTTGTCCTGAGCTAGGGGATTCAAGAACTGGTGGCCTGGGCCATGGCTGGGCTGCCTGGGTGGGCGGGGCTACCAAGCTGGGTAAGAATTCTTGGGGAAGCCACGGCTGAAGGGACTCTTCAGACAGCTCAGGTGGGAGGGGACTCGGAAGTGACTCCACCTCCTGAGCCACACCCAGTCCCTCTTTTACATTTATTTACATATATTGTGTGAATGTGGGGGAGGGGCGGGGGAAGATATTGGAGCACTTGTGAAGTCAGAGGACGGCTTGCAGTTGTGGGTTCTCTCCAGGCATTGAAGCGAACTTGTTAGTCTTGTAGCAGGTGCTTCACCATCTGAGCCCTCTCAGCGGTCCTAGCGTTTTATTGCTTAAAACTATCTGTGTAGGCATGCCTGTTTGCACGTGCATGTGCATGTGCTCGAGTGTGAGTGTGTGTACGCACGCACATTTGCATGCATTACTGCACCCATGCAGAGGTCAGGGGACAGGCTGTAGGAGTCTGCTGTCTTCTTCCCTGTGGGTCCCTGGGACAACACAGATCCTCAGTTTTGCTGCAATTCCCTTTTCCAGCTGAGACCTCTGGCCAGCCCTCACCAGAGTTAATCAAATGCTCAGTGAAATCGCCTTATATTTTTCGTTGCAGCTTGCCATGAACTGACAGTGAATTTTGTTTTGTTTTGTTTTGAGACAGAGTCTCCCTGTGTAGCCCAGGCTAGCCAGGAACTTCTGCCTTAGATTCTCAAGGTCTGGGATGATAGGCTTGGCCTAAGCCAACCATCTAGTTTAGCAATGTTCCTAACCAGTTTTCAGTTAGCGGTCATAACACAAAATCCTTTGGCCCTGCCTGGCTCCCTGGGGTGTGGGCAGACATCCAGTGCCCCTCCTGGGGACAGAGAAGCCAGCCTCTGCCTCGGTGTGGGCTGCAGAGAAATCACTCATCCGAGCTTCCAGGCAGGACATGGAAACCGCGTGGACTTCAGCCTGAGATTTCTCTTGAGCTAAATATAGTTGAGTAGAGAGAACAAGGACCAGGCGCTTTTCCTGGGAAGCTGGGGAGTAGAGGGCAGGGGATGGGCCGGCTCAATCTGTGTGTGTGTGTGTGTGTGTGTGTGTGTGTGTGTGTCCACATAACAATGCATCCAAGTGCAGGCGTGTGTGCAGAGATCAGCCTGCACAGATACAAGTGCGAGTGGGTCAGAGTCTATCTCCAGATGTGTACTATGTCATGAGGATCTCTGCAGACAGGCACAGGCCATAGGCATGTCTGTATGCATGTGTGTGTGGCTATGTGCATGCTAAGCCAAGGCTCTACTCAGGAGCCATGTCTCCAGCCCCTCACTGGGGGATTCTAGATCAGTACTTAATCATATACGCGCTCGCATGTGCGTGCGTGCACACACACACACACACACTTACACACACACACCTCTGCATACACACACACACACCTCTGCATACACACACACATACACACACCTCTGTATACACACACATACACACTCTGCATACACACACACACCTCTGCACACACACACACACACCTCTGTATACACACACACACCTCTGCACACACACACACACACCTCTGTATACACACACACACCTCTGTATACACACACACACACACACCTCTGCATACACACACACACCTCTGCACACACACACACACACCTCTGTATACACACACACACCCCTGTATACACACACACACACCCCTGCATATGCACACACACACACTTCTGCATACGCACACACACACACCCTCTGCATACACACACACACACACCTCCGTATACACACACACACACACCTCTGCATACGCACACATACACACACCTCTGCATACACACACATACACACACCTCTGCACACACACACACACACACCCTCTGTTGGGGTTGGGATTTAGCTCAGCCCAGTAGAGCACTTGCCTAGCAAGCACAAGGCCCTGGGTTCGGTCCCCAGCTCCAAAAAAAAAAAGAAAAAAAAAAAAAAAAAAACCACACACCCTCTGTATACACACACATACACACCTCTGCATACACACACACACACACCCTGCACACACACACACACACCTCTGCATACACACACACACCTCTGCACACACATACACACACCTCTGCATACACAGACACACCTCTGCACACACACACACACACACACACACACACACACACACACACACACACACCTCTGCATATCACCAGTATGAACATGGCTACATTTGTCCACACATGAGTGGACATGCTTCTGTGTTCCGTGATTTTCCTGGTGTGCAGCTGGGTTTTCCTTGTGTCTGCTGACCTGAGCTGTGACCCTGAGCTATGCTTCTGTAGGCTGCTCTCTGCTCTCCAGCAGGGCAGCCAGTCCCTGACTCATACTCCAGCCCTCCCCCTCCCCCACAGGTGGTAATGGAGTCAATGCAGCCCACACCTTGAGCTGTGAGTCAGCTCCACTCATTCCTCACAGGTAGCCGGCCACGAGGTGCAGCACGTGGCAACCCTTGGGGAAAGACCTGTGGGTGGAGTGAGGCCTTCAGAGCTCCTGGCAGTGTTCACAGTGACCACAGCCGGATCTCGGGCAGCACAGGAGAACTCAGGGCATTGCCTGTGGTGACTTGGGATGATGGCCTCTCAGAGCAGCCATTGCTCTTGGCAAGGCTCTGACAGAGCATCCTGATCCTGCTAGAGTTGGAAGCCAGGGCTGGGGTTTAGCTCCCCACGTGGGGAGAGATATAATTACACCTGAGTGCTGGGGAGGATGAAGATGGCCACCCCAGGACCATGCATGGAGAAGACAGAGTAACATAGAACTGTAGAAGCACGGGGATTGTGAAGGAATTCACCTAGTTACCCAGAATGCTCTGCATGGTGCCTGCCTCCACCACTCCAGCCAGGAGCTCCCCTATGACCGCCACACAAGTCTCTGGGGGCCCGAGGAGCCCTGGCATTCTCTTTTTGGTTCTGCAGATCCCAAGAGACTGCAACTTGGTCACCGGCCCTGCTGAGGCCATGGAACCCCACATGCCGAGAGGGGAGGGATAGAAGATGCCCCAGAAGCTAGGGTCCCCTAGGTGGACGTCTTTGGGGGTCTAGTAGGGCAGGGATGCCAGGCAGGTGTACCCAGGTTCTGTGGATGATTCTGGACGGTTCTCTATGCAGCTGAACAACGATCACAGCCTTATACAACCCATCCCAACAACACTGGGGAGGCAGAGGCCAGCCCGGTCTACACGGCAAGTTCTAGGATAACCATGGCTACACAATGAGATCCTCTCAAAACCCCTAAATAAACAGGTAAGTGATGAGGCTCTTGCTGACCACGGGAAGACGGAGCCACGGAAACCAGAGAGACTGGCCAGAGCTGCTCACACAGGAAGTTCTTACGGCAGACTAGAGGTGCGTGGCTTTACCCCAGCCCTCAGAAGTTGGAGACAGAAGGATCAGGAATTCAAGGTTATCTTTGACTACATTGTGAGTTCAAGGCCAGCCTTAGCAACGTGAGTCCACATCAAAAACAAAGCAATACCACAACCACTAGCAAAAGCCAGAGGCGCCTGAGAAAGGGAGGTGTATAACAACGGCCTTTGTGTTGGTTTGTGGTTGGGTTTGTTTTGTTTTTTGAGACAGGGTTTCTCTGTGCTGCCCTGGCTGGCCTAGAACTCACTGTGAAGACCAGGCTGGCCTTGAACTCACAGAGATCTGCCTACCTCTGCCTTCCTTCCCAGTGCTGAGATCGAAGGCGTGCGCCACCATGCCCAGTGAGAGCTACCGTTCTTGGACTCTGTTTAATAACAAGGTTTCTATTAACAGTGAAACCCTTTTACGTTCCCAGTGGACAGGGTTTTAGAAGGACATACGGCCATGTGACAAGCCACCAGGACACAGGCCACTTCTGTTGCCCCAGCTACTGCACCGCACTGTGTCATGGCAGCTGACCTCAGTGACCTTGAATCCAGTCTCCATTTCCTTGTAGGTTGAAAGTCCTGGAATCTCACACTGCCAAGGGCCTAGCCTTTCTCCCAGCATGACATTGCTTCGATTCACACACTCACGTGCTGTGACCTTTCTCAGGAGTGAGTAACAACCCATCAAGCACACACAGGCCAGAGACTCAGCAGGTCATGGTGCTGCTGCCAAGTCTGAGAACCCGAGTTCAAGCCCTGGGACCACAGAGTGGACAGTGAGGACGGATCTCCTGAAGTTATCTGAGCTCTACACACACGCGCACGCACACACACACACACACACACACACACACACACACACACTCTCTCTCTCTCTATCTATCTATCTCTTTAGCTCCTGCTTTGTTTTGTTGTGACAGTCTCATGTATGTCACCTGGGCTGTCTCCCTCCTGTGCTCACTCACAGCTGAGGAAGACCCAGTGCCCCAGCCTCTGCTGTGCAGCACCAGGCTGACTGGCCTGGGCTTGTTGGAAGGTTTTACTCTGGCAGTTACAAAGTCACAGGCCTGGGTGTGTGGTGCACATGCCCTAGACCACAGACGACCCCAACCTACGACACTGGGACCCCCTTCCCACTGCCCTCCACCTCGCCCTGGGCCGGTGAGCAGGGTAACAGGCTCATGGATGGGGCCGACCCGGCTGCAGGCTGCTGGGGTCCCTCAGGTACAGAGCATGCTGGCCTGACTCCCGAGCCCCACCCAGTGTTGTGACAGAGGTGACATGTTGCCTGGGGCAAAGTCTAGGTTTGGAGGACTCCCAGAGCAGAGAAACCCTGTGACCCCAACAGCTCTGTAGGTGAACTCTGATGACTTCACAGGACCAAGCGTTTGATGGGACAGAGCCACCTCCAGCCAAGTCACTGTCATCACCAAAGGCCTCTGCTAACAGCGCCTGCAGCTCAGCGGACGCAGCTTGCTCAGTAAGCTTGCAGCTGAGTTGGGAGAGCACACAGGAGACCCTGAATTCCATCAGATCACCCCATCAACAGGGTAGAGCACACTCAGCAGAGGATCGGGAGTTCAAGACCACCCTCAGCTACATAGCCAGTTTGAGGCTATTGTGCTACATGAGACCTAGTCACCACGAAAACAAATCATAAAATATACAGAGTCCCTGTGTGGTTACAAGGGAGGACACAACGGAAGGGAGATGGACGGAGCCCACAGGCATAGGCAGAATGGTGGCAGGGAGCGTCTCTGTCTCTAGATATCCTGCGGGAAATCTCCAGGTCCCTGATCCAGGGGAAAGGGGACCTGAGTGGCCACAGCCATCCCGGAAAAACATGCACCATCTAGATCCAGGTCAGGAGTCAGATGCAGCTCTGCCTCAAGCAGAGGTGACTGCTACCTGACAGCTGGGCCACCAGTGCTTCCTGCAAATGTGGCCGGGCCAGTTTGATGCTTCTATTGAGAAACCGTGTGCAGGGTAAGGCCCTGGCCCATCCTGTGTCCTGTGCAGAGTCTGTGCAGAGAAGTCACAGGTCCCAGCCAGGCCCAGGGGGACCTGGGAAAAGTCAGGGCCCAAACTGAGCCCAGTGGGCAGAGTACTTGCAGCTCCGTTAGCAGAGTGCTTAAAGCTCAGTTGCTATAGTGCTTGTGGCTCTGTGCTTGCCTAGATGAATGACATCTTAGGTGCCGAGCCTAGCACCTAGTGTGGTAGCACCCCTGGGGAGGTGGAGGCAGGAGGATTAGAAGGCCAAGGACACCCTGGGCTACAAGTTCTTTCCGTGAGCCGGTGGTACTGAGCTGCTTATAAATGGATAGAACTGTTCCCTGGAACTCCCGTTGCATAACTTCATGGCAGAGTCCACAGGGCGGCCAGGTTCCTGGGCACGACCAGGGACCTGGCTTTGTCACAGGTCCATGCAGACATGGGTTTGAATAATACTCTGGAATCCCCTCTTTCCTGTGCCCCAGATTCGAATTGTGCCTTCTCTAACCGGAAAATAGTGGCTTTGAGATGGGGCGACAGGTCCATGCTTGTCCATCTGCACCCAAGGCGGGAACCCCACATCCATGACCTCTTTCTGTGGACTTTGAGGGAAATACTTGAGGCTCATTGCCTTACACAACCTGGTCAGATGATGAGCTCAGCTCACCTGTTTGTGAGCAGAGAATGAAAACATGTTCTGGGATGTGCTGGGGTTGGCGGGGGGCCAATATGGTGAGAAGTTCACAGCCAGAGACATAGGGAGAACAACTTAGCCGACAGGGTGCTTATAGCTCAGTAGGCAGGGTGCTTGGAGCTCAGTGGGCAGGGCGCTTATAGCACAGTGGGCAGGATGCTTGTAGCTCAGTAGGCAGGGTGTTTGTAGCTCAGTGGGCAGGGTGCTTATAGCTCAGTAGGCAGGGTGTTTATAGCTCAGTGGGCAGGGTGCTTGTAGCTCAGTAGGCAGGGTGTTTATAGCTCAGTGGGCAGAGTGCTTGGAGCTCAGTGGGCAGGTGCTTGTAGCTCAGTGGGCAGGGTGCTTGTAGCTCAGTAGGCAGGGTGTTTGTAGCTCAGTGGGCAGGGTGCTTATAGCTCAGTAGGCAGGGTGTTTATAGCTCAGTGGGCAGGGTGCTTGTAGCTCAGTAGGCAGGGTGTTTATAGCTCAGTGGGCAGGTGCTTGTGGCTCAGTGGGCAGGGGTGTTTGTAGCTCAATGGGCAGGGTGTTTATAGCTCAGTGGGCAGAGTGCTTGTAGCTCAGTGGGCAGGTGCTTATAGTACAGTGGGCAGGGTGCTTGTAGCTCAGTAGGCAGGGTGTTTGTAGCTCAATGGGCAGGGTTCTCGTAGCTCAGTGGGCAGGGTGCTTGCCTGGCATGCTGAAGCCCTCCATGCTCCATGTCCAGCATGGGGCATGGGGTTGCGAAATTGTCATCCAAGAACTTGGGAGGCAAAGGCAGAAGGATCAGGAGTTCAAGGATATTCTTGTCCACATAGGACGTTTGAGGCCAGCCTTGGCTACATGAGACTCTGGCTCAAGCACTACTACTACTACTACTACTACTACTACTACTACTACTACTAATAATAATAATAATAATAATAATAATAATAATAATATCATCCTGGCTCAAGTAACAACGACAACAATGAAGGATCATTCTAGGGTGGTGAAAATTTCTGTGACACGGTTGGTCTCAAATTCTGCTTTGCAGTAATCCTCCCGCCTTGGCCTCCCACGTAGCTTGGAGTTCTTTGTGTGACACTGTTACCAGCTCATTTGTGTGTGTGTGTTTGTGGACACAGCTTTGCTCTTTCCTTCCAACAGTGGGTCCTGAGGAGAAGCGAACTTTGGTCATCAGGCCTGGCAGCCAGTACCTTCACCACTGAGCCCTCTCACCAGCCCTCTTTCCTCTCCTTGCCAGGCCGGGGTCTCATGTAGCCCAGGCTAGCCTTGAACTTCTGACTTGCTGGGATAGACCAGGGCTTCAGCATGCCTAGCTCTGTACTGAGCCCAGCCCCAGGCATGAGTAACTCAATTCACCCTCTGCAGTATCTGTCTACCCAAATCCGGAAGCTGAGACAGGGGGATTGTCACAACTTTGAGGCCAGCCTAGTGTCATCAGTGAGACCGAGGCTCAAAAGAAAAACAAAACTGGAATTAAACCAACGCGCTGAGTGAACTCAGGCTGGGAGCGTTGACCTCGCACTTGACTGAACTCAGGTCCTTTACCCACAAGGCTGTTTTCCAAGCGCTGCACTTTGCGGCATTAATTGGTGATTGATTGAGACAAGGTTTCACCAGGTACCAGGCTGGCCTTGAACTCACACAGATCCTTTCGCCTCTAAGGAGATTAAAGGCATGGTTCACACCTGGCTAAATTTTGTTTATGCAGTACAGTTGGCCGAAAACTCGCGACAATCCAACTGCCTCCGCCTTCAAGACCTTGTGTACTTCCAGGAGAGGCCAGAGGGGGGCGTCGAGTCCCCTGGAGCTGTAATCACAGAGGGGTGTGAACCCCAGGTGGGTACTAGGAACTGAACCTGAGTCCTCTACTGGAGCAGCCAGTGCAGTAACCGCTGCGCTTTCTCCCCAGGCTACAAAGGCTCTAAAGTAGAGCTTGAGGGGCCATTCCCGCCCCCACCTCCAGACACTTTAGGAAACAATGACATTCAGACCCAAAAATGCTGGGGAACCTGTGGATGCCGGGCATAGCTCTCATAGCTGGGACACTGCCACTCCCACAGGCTGGGAAAGCACAGCGCCCCTCCCCTCCCGCAGTCTTCCCTACTGCCGAGAAAGTCCCAGGCCAGCTTGGAATCCTGTGTCAGGGGACAGGAATGTGGGGAATGCAGGGGCGGGGGCAGGGAAGGGGGGGGGGATGCTAGCGTCCCGCCAGGTGGAAGGAGGAAGCCAACCTTGGTGAGGTCTCAGCTGGGAAGACATCCCCTCCCTCTCTCCCCTCAGGGCCTGGATCAGCGAACTGGAGGGAACTGGGCTGTGTGTCTGCTTTCCAGTGCAGGAGCCAGAAACCGCCGATCGAAAGGATTCTTTAAGATCACAGCCTCGGTGGTGTGGTCCAGGTGGCTCCCTGGGACCCCCCTGTGCCAGTCCCACCCCACGCCCGCGTGTTCATAAAAGGATGAGATGGAAGTGGCTGGGGCCCGTGCTTGGTGGCCAGTTTCTGCAGGCAGAGGGTGGAGGATGGAATCCAGGGTCACCCAGAGTGAGTGTGAGGCCAGCCTGAGCTACACCAAATTAATGTCCAGACTGGGTCGGGTGAAGGTTAGAGGCTGGATAAGCCTGGGGTGAGGGGAGTGCTGGGGGGCTGGACCTGGGAGATTCTAGGCTCGATCTAGGGCGGAAGGAGTGGACCCTATCCTTGGCCACCCCCACAGCTCCTCACTGGAAATTCTAGGCGGGACTCCTCCCCTAACCACGCCCCCAGTCCGCTCACTGGGGGATTCTAGGCAGGGTCCACCCTGACCGCGCCCCTTTTATTGTTTAAGACAAGGCATCCCAGAGCTACCTAGTTTGGCCTTGAACTCCGTTTTTTTTTCCCTCAGTCTCCTAGAGCAACATGTCTCACTCCTGTCTTCCTGTCAACATCCAGGAATCTGGTTCACTTTTCCCTCCCTGGTTTCTCGTTCTGCCTGCCAAAAAGAAGTTAAGAAATAAGTGGAAAACAAACACAAAACACAACAAAACCACGAGGCCGGATGGGCAGGAGGCAGACGCAGGACGTCTGTTCGCTCCCCAGCACACGGTGTTCAGAAAGGAGCTGTGTTTACAGAGCCCAGATCAGAAGCCAAACAAACCAGACTGATGTCCTGCGGCTGCGCGTAGAGCCTGGCTGTAGCCCCATGCACTTGCGCAGCCTAACACACACCACTGTATACAAAAACAGTCTCAGCCATGATTGCACACCACTGTATATATACACAGGGGTCCCAGTGATGACTGCACACCAATTCTGAATACAAGGTCTCCACAATGACTTCACACCACTGCATATACAAGTATCCTGAACACAATTGCACACCAACTGTATACACCAGAACCTTGGTGATGGCTGCACGTGCCTGGGGCATGTACACAGGAAGGAGCTCAGGATTGGGGAGGTGGGGGAGAGGGATTTCAAGTTGCTGGGTCATGTGGTTGATTGTACTTGGTTTGGCTTTTTTTCCGGAAATTGCCAAACTGCATTCTATGGCAGCTGTAACGTCTCCTCTCCTCACCCGTGCAGTTTATTTTTTCAATTTAGTTGTGCAATTGTTTGCACTGCTCTTTTGGCTTCTCCTGGCCTGTGTTCATTCAGTGAGTCCTGGCCTAGGGGCTCCCATCCAGGGTGACTGTGACACTTGGGGAGCCCCTGGTATGGAGTGGGTGCAGCCTCTATAGAGAATGCTATAGAACAATGTCCCTAGCACCCATGGGGATCTCAGCTTGGCTTCATCTCCATAGAGACTGTGATGGTCACCACAGATGCTGGCCTTGGCCAGATGCAAGCCTCTGAAGGACCACTCCTTTGTGCTTCTCCTGGCAGCTGCGATGGGGACCCTCACTGTGTCCCCTGACCCCAGGCAGGCTCTCCTGTCACAGGGGACACTAGAGAAGGCCAAGAGCCATGGATGGAGGCTGACACCCTCTGTCCAGCCATAGGAATGCAATGCATGCTGGGATTCCCTGGTGAGCCCTCCTAGGATGGATGGACCCGGCCTGTAGCCTCTCAGGGTCATGGCGTGGGGTTGGCCACGTGAGGACAGTGTGTGACCTCACAAAAGGACTCGGAGGAGGGGGATGTATTTCCGAGGGAAACCACTGACCCAGATGAAAAACAGCATCTTGTGACTCTCTGTCAGCCGTGGCCCCTTTGTTCACAGAGTAAATGGGTCCCTGTGTGGCTATATTTAGAAAAGGGCCAAAGAACAGCCATGAGTAAAATGTCCACGAGAGGCAAAAACAGCCAGGCAGGCTCCTGCTCCCAGCACAGGCCCCAGAATGAGCTGATTTGTGATGACACGGGTGGGGACTGTCACCTTAGTGACAGGAACTGGAGAGAAAGGACCTCTGTTTACCCATCTGGCACTCTGGGGGCAGTGGGTGGTGGCCTTTGATCCCCTCTGACTCTGTGTGTGTGTGTGTGTGTGTGTGTGTGTAGGGTGGCCACAATCATGTGAGAGTTTGTAACCTTGGGAGTGGAGGCTGGGCCCCGTGGCTCCTGTCACCCACTCCGAGCTTCCTGACCCTGAGGAAATGCTGTCACCCTGGACCCATGCCAGGGCACAGGGCAGCTCTGGTCTTGTGAGCCTGTAGCTCCTGGGCTGAAGGGAGAGATGGTTGGTGGAGAGAGGAGAGGTCTATGCTGGGGACTCAATAAACTCCCACACGTGCCACTAAACCCCGTCTCTGTCTCTCTGCAGCCTCTCGGATGTTACTTTCCCACAATCACAGTGCAATCCCTCCAAGAAAGATCGACCACGTGCTTGGCTCGGTAGTGGGGGCATCAGGCACAGCACTGCTTCTCTGAACATCAGTCCCACACGGAAAAAATGAGGCAGACCCCCACCCCCAGGGGCTCCTGCCTATCCCAGCATCTACAGGCCTCACATGCCTTGGCCTGAGGCCCCTTCCTGTCTTGTCAGAGCCATCAGCATGGAACTTCCTGGTCTCTCTGCCTCTGACCCCTTGTCTTGCTCTGAGGAAGACCACATGGAGACATTAGGTCCTGGATGATGCCGGGTGGCCCCCAGCTCATTTGGAATCTACTTGTTATGGGAGGGGACAGGCAGTCCCAGGCCTCAGATTTCACATGGATGTTTACAGAGCTACCCTCTCCAACACGTTCTAGAAGCTGGTATCCAGAGCTGGCTGGCACCGGACCGGACGATGTCAGGGACAAACATACCCGACTCCAGGGACTCATTTTCAACCCTGCTTTCATTGAGCTGATTCTGTCCCCGGAACTGCTGTCCATCCCAGGACCTCGGCCCCACTGCCAGGTGCCTGGAGTGGAGCTCACATCACACTCGAAGCTCAGTGAGTGCCACACATGGCCTTGATTTGGCTGTGCAGGAGGTGACAGCCCAGCCAGAGAAGGGAACAAGTACTGGCCTCTGGTGGCTGCTCCTGTGCTGTGGGAACCTAGAAGTCCCCACACTGCCGTACAGGGCTGGGGTCTGCTCCCTTGGGGGAAGAACTCTAAGAGTCTCATGAACATCCTGCCGAGTGGCTCAGTGAGGCTTGCCCAGTGTGAGTGAGGCAGGAGGATAATAAACACCAAACAAGGAAAGGACTGGAGACATGCCAGCGGTAAAACGCTTGCAGAGCAGAGCAGGCAGTCACAGGTTCAAACCCACATAAGGATCCAGGTCACGCAGTGCAGATCTGGGGTGTGTGCTGGGGGCAGAGACAGGAGATTCCTGGGGTCACCCTGCCTCAGGAAACATGGGCCTCGGCTTGTGAGCCCACCCATCAATGCACGCGCACACACACACAATAGTAAATGTATTTTAAGAGTGGATAGGGCTGGAGAGATGGCGCTGTGTCTATGACTACTGCTCCCGCAGAGGACCCAGGTTCAGTTCCAGCGCCCACATGGGCTTCACAACCCGTCTGTGACCCCAGCTCTGGAGAACCTGACGCCCCCTGCTGGCCTTCGCAGGTCCTACACTCAGGTTTACAGAATAACATGAAGGCAAAATACACATAAAATAATTTTATGAGACGGACCCCCAACCTCCTGCGCTGAAGAGACTCCTTCATAAAATAATTTTGTAAAAAAAAAAAAAGATAAGTGGCATATCTGTATACTAGTAAGTTAGACAGTTGGCCTAAAAGACAAAATATTAATTTAAAAAAAGACAGGGCTCGGGGTTGGGGATTTAGCTCAGTGGTAGAGCGCTTGCCTAGCAAGCGCAAGGCCCTGGGTTCGGTCCCCAGCTCCGAAAAAAAGAAAAGAAAAAAAAAAAAAAGACAGGGCTGGAAAGATAGCTCAGCGGTTAGGAACACCGACTGCTCTTCCAGAGGTCCTGAGTTCAATTCCCAGCAACCACATGGTGGCTCACAACCATCTGTGATGGGATCTGATGCCCTCTTCTAGTGTCTGGAGAGCGACAGTGTGCCCATATAAATAAAATTAAAAAATCTCAAAGAAAAAAAAAGAAAAGACAAACTGCTGAATCAGGCATGACTCAGGTGAAATTTAAGAGAGAGCGAGAGATTGATTGATTGATTGATTGATTGATTGATTTCCTACACGTATACACCCTGGAGCTGACTGACAGCCCTGGGGGTGCGGCGACCGAGCCGGGTCCTCCGCGGGAGCCACCAGGGTGTAACTGAGCCACTCCAGCCTTTGCTGCTGCTCTGGCCACATTCTTACACAGTAGAGCGGACAGGACCTACCCGTGTGGGGAATCTGGATTTGAACTCCCAACTCTGCGCCTACTCTGAGATGACAGAGGTCCCTGTGGGTCATGATCGAAGGAGAAGCTGTGACTCAAGCGCTGCAAACTCAACCACACCTCACTGGCTCCAGCCAGCTTTGTCTTTTCCTCTCTGTTTGCTTGCTCTGGTTTTTAGGGACAGGGTTTCTCGGTGTAGACTTGGCAGGCCTGGAACTCACGACATCCGCCTGCCTCTGCCTGATGAGTGCTGGGACTAATGGCGTGGACTAACCACCCGCTCTAATGCAGCTTTTTTTTTTTTTTTTTTTTTCGGGGCTGGGGACCGAACCCAGGGCCTTGCCCTTGCTAGGCAAGCGCTCTACCCCTGAGCTAAATCCCTACCCCCGTCTAACGCGGCTTTTAAAAGAGAAACTTTGCTTAAAATATTATCAGTCCTGTGACACAGGACCCTAACTCTGCTTTCCAGCTCCTGGGAATTCAGAGAGGTCAGGCGCTGCAGGCAAGGTGACAGAGGCCTGACGCCCAGGCCTCAGAAGCCGAGGCAGGAGAGTCAGGAGTTGTGGTCCAGCCTGGGCTGTGTGAAATGCTGTCATAAAAAAAGAAAACGAAACAGAGGAATGAATGAGCGAAATTAAAGACGGACTGCATCCCTCCGCAGATGGGCACCACTGTATTCTCATTTTGTCTTCCAGTTTGTTTTATTCCAGGGCAGTCCCTGGAACTCCCAGCCAAGGTCAGAGTGCACAGAGGCACATGCACCAGCTGAAGGAAAACAAAATTCCAGGGGCCTGTGGATGCATGGAACATTCGGGAGGGCTGCCGGCTGCTTTGATGTGAGCCACTCGTGGGAGGGTGGGGAACTAGAAGTTAGGTTAAAGCCAGGACCCACAGCTGATAGGTGACTGGGACCAGAGAGCCGGGACGGCTGCAGGCTGGGTGGAGAGCCAGGGAAGTGGGACGCTTTAGGGGAGCACTGACTGTGGGCCATCCATCTTGGCAAGCTGTGGTATGTGTACACACCACACGCCCATACACATAGACCACATGAACACACATGGGAACATGTCACACATACACACACACACATACACACACGAACTCAAACCACACCACACACAGGAACACACACATGAACATGCACACATATGCACAAACACATGAACATGTCCTCACTCATACCACACACATGACACACACACAAACATGCACACACATGCACAGACACACATGAACATTTACATACACATGCACGTGTATGACAATACACGTGCACACATTCAAACACACACAACACACACACACACACACACACACACACACACACACACGGTCTTACTCACTATCCCAGCTGGCTGTGTTTTGTGTGCTCATGCACGTGAAGGCCAAAGGAAGCCCGGCCCTTCTCGGCTGCTGTCTGTCTTGTTTATTGAGAACAGTGGGTTGGGCGGAGCACTTCATTAACTTTAGGATCCTGTTGCCCTGTCTCTCTAGTTCTGAGGTTACATGGGTACTGGAGATCTGAGCTTGGGCCCCCATTTTGCACAACTTTACCAACATAGATGTCTCCCCAGCCCCTAGGCTGGCCTTGAACTTGGGCTCAAGGGCTGCCCCCTCCCGATCTGTAGGACACTGGGTGGAGCTGGGTTGGAGAGGGGACGGACAGCAGGGGTCTTGTCCTTCTGTTCAGGCCTTAGCTGGCAGATTTCTGGGGACTGACTCAAGCTGAGGTCCCTGGTGAGATCAGGCAGTTAGAAGCCGGTCATCGCTCCTGGGGGATCCCCATCTCTGAAGCTGCTTCTGTAGTGGGCTGTCCCTCGTGAGGCCAACCCAGGGTGGACTTCCTGCCCAGGTTGGGCTGGTGGCTCACGAGGCAGGAGGCTGCTGCCCTCTGACTGGGACAGTCCCTGTGACTCCAGCCACCCACCTCAGCCCCTCTTCCATCACAAACAGTGGATGTTCTCACAAAACAACAGGGGTTTTTCCACCCACACAATGGGTGGCTGCTTAGCCTGAGACCAGCCTTCTCTGCTGGAGGAGGAGGTTTAGGGAAGCCTGAGGCCTGAACCCTTCACTGTGGGGAGCAATATTCCTGGGCTCCACCCTCTCTATGGCCACATGCATAGACATCTCTCAGGTACCCCAAATCACACAGTAGGGGCTGAGGCTCTAGGACATCTGTCATCTCACCTTAGATATGACTGACACCCAGATGCTGGAGGTGACTTCTCATCCCACAACCCCAAACGCTCTGCAGGGTGCCTACGGTGACCCCGATGACCTCTGGGGGATCAGGGTCTGGCTCCACCACACTCAGCTTCTCATTTTATTTTTGAGACAGTTTCTCTGTGTCGTCCTGACTTGTCCTGGAACTCACCCTGTAGACCAGGCTGGCCTTGAACTCACAGAGATTCGCCTGCCTCTGACTCCAGAGTGCCGGGACTGTGCCCCCCACCTCCCCACCATCCATTTTGAAGTGCAGATTCACAGAAGCTATCCCTGTGCTGTCCCTGTGCCGGATGGTGTCCCACACCCGTGTCCTGGTCACCCTCAGTAAGCTGTGCTTCAGTGGGTAAGACCACGTGCTTTGCAAAGGCGAGAAACCCAAGTTTGAGTCCCCAGGCATGGCTGTGTGGATCTCTAAAACCAGAACTGAGGTCGAGATGAGAGTCTCACAGGCAACAAGCCCAGCTCCAGGTCCAGTGAGAGGCCCTGTCTCAAGGTGACAGAACGTGACTTTCTCAGATCTCCACACGTGTGCATCTGCATACCACACTCACACACATGCACTCACAGATCGCCTGCCCCCAAGGTTCCCAGTGCCTTCTCCCAACATGCACCAGGACACCGATGTAGTTGTGATCCCCCTCCTCAGTGCCTGAGGACACATCCCAAGACCCTTAGCGATAATGAAAAAGAAAACAGAACCAGACATTATAACCATCAATAAGAGACACAAAGTCAACTACGATTGTAACAAAATTACCACATCACTACCAATCAGCACAGAGGGTCCTGCCTACCAGTCCCTGGCTCAGGAAGCTGAGGCACAAGGTGGCCATGAGCTTGAAAACAGCCTGGGCTGCGGAATAAAGCTGTCCTACTGAAGAAAAGCGGGCAGACGGGAAAGAAAGGGAGAGCCACCGCGGCGGGTGAGGGCAGCAGGTAGCAAGGGGAAGACATTTTGCCTTTGGGGCGAGTTGGTCACAGCAGCTCCCACTAGCACCTTCAAGGACACCAAGCCTGCTGCAGTCTGAGACACCGTCTTGCTGTGGGGCCCTCCGACCATGACCTGGGTGCAGCCATGGCAGCTGGACACTTGGTGCCAGGCTCCTCGCTCCTCTTTAAATACGGGGTGATCCAGAGTCTTCAGATATTCTCTTCCCACCTCTTCACAACCAAGATTCCGCTTAGGATGCAGGGAGGATGGAGATGCTTGCTTGGGTGACTGAGTGAGAGGTGACAGAGTGGACTCTCTTCCCAAAGCTAAGACGGGCAGAGACCTGCTCTGACCCTAAGCAGCCTGGGTAAAATCTGGGAACGTGGTGTGTGCACACGAACATGTGTGTACACACGCATGTATATGTGTGTGCGTGCATGTGTGTGCATGTGTGTACATGAGTATGTATACACACGCATGTGTGTGAGAGTGTATGTGTACATGTGTGTATATGTGCCTGTGTACGTGTGTCTGTGTGTATGCATGAGTGTGTGCATGCAGGTGGCAGTCACACCGGGTGGGGTAGAGCTCCTGGCTTGGAATGGGAGGAAGCAGGGACTCAGCTCAGACCCACAGGCCCAGGCTCCACTGGGGGGACAGCTTCCTAGTTGACATTTCCATGTTGCCTCTGCCTGCTCCCCTCCCAGTCCCACCTCAAAGTCTCCAAGAGCCCAGACTCTGAAATGTCAGTGGGTAGCCTCCTGGAAGGATCTGAAAACAAAGAGTTCTCACTTCTCTTTTTTCTGCCCCTCAGAAACAACCAAGGAAGCCAGCCCCGGTCTCACCAGCTCAGCAAGAGCATGGGAAACCCCCAAGACTTTTCCTGTGTCTTCTCAGGAGGAGGTCGGACGTGAGAGAAACTCCAGAGAACCTGAGGGGTTTTAGAGCTGGGCTTCTGAGTCTCCTGGGACCCAGGGCGGCTGGGCTTCCACCTTTTGTGGATAAGAGTCTCGTGTAGTAGCCCAGGCTGTCCTGGAACTCTGTGTAGCTGAGGATCTGTTTCCACCTCAGGAAAGCTGGGATGGTAGGTGCCACTCCCCGGCTTGGTTTCTGGGTACTGAGGGTGAAACCAGGACCTCGTGCACACTGGGCAAGGGCCCTGCCTACTGAGCACCAGAAACGGAGCCATTTTACATAAGAGAAGGCAAGTTCATTGACACGGAATTACCGCTCAGAGCACGAGCATCCTGCCAGAGCTGAACAATGTTTGACCATACTAATTCCAGAACATTCCATCACCACAGAACTGGCCCTACTTCCATACGCTGTTCCAATTAAGCCAGGTGCGATGGCATATACCCGTCATCCCAGCACTGAGAAGGCTGAGGCAGGGGGATTTCTGTGAGGGGGAGGTTAGCCTGGACTATAGAGTAAGTTCAAAGCTAGCACAGGCTGAAGAGTGAGGCAGCTTCGACCCAGATACGAATTACAAAATACACATAAATAAACAGGCTAGACCCTCAGGTGGGCCAGGCTCGGGAGAGCCATTAGGTTTCTGGTTTGACGACGGAACACACTCTGGCTAAACCTTCAAGCTTTACTTACTCCCGGGCTGGCAAGGTGGCTGAGTGGTAAAAGGTGCTTGTGGCCAACCCTGACGTGATGACCTGAATCCCAGGTCTGCGTGGTGAAAGGAGAGAGCTGCCATCTGACCTTTGGCCTCCAAATGTGTGCCCTGGCTTGTGCCCACACATGAAAGAGATAAACGGGAGGAAAATTTTAAAGCAAAATCTTTAGTTCTTGCTTAGGCTGCTTGGGAGAATAGTAGGCAGCTGTGAAAAAGGTCAAGGGTAGATGAAGTTCTGGGGTGAGGGTCATGCTGGATCAGAAGGAAGGGTCGACAGACATGTGGGGAGGGGAAAGCTCCTTACAGGGAAGCCAATGGAAAACAGGGACTCACCAACCCTGTCCTGGATTGGCTGTGAATCTGGGTAGAAGCTGTGTCCTTTAGAATTATCTGAACGTGACCTCTGCCTACAGGGGTAGGGTGCAGTGTGGTTCAGTGCGCGCCTTTTTCCCACGAGTCTGCCACATGCAAGCTGCACAGATGCTGGGTGGAGACAGCCCAACCTTCCCTCCTTAGGGTCCCGAGCTCTCTGAGGACGTGCACATGCGGCCCTGTGCTGGGGTGACCGATTGGTTGGTAGAGTGATTGCCTCACACATGGAAAGTCTTGAGTTCTACCCCAGTGATAGGGGATCATGAAGTGTGGGCTCTCACTCAGTCATCCAGGTCTGCCTCAAATTCATGGTGATCCCCCTGCATCAGCCTCCTGAGTACTGGGATGACAGGTATGAATTATGATGCTCAATTCAGAGAAATTAGCTTTGTGTTTGGAGACAGGGTCTCGGGTAGCCCAGGCTAGTCTAGAACTCAGTATGTAGCTGAGAATGACCTTGAACTCCTGATCCTCCCGCCTCTGAATCCTCAGTGCAGGGGTGACAGGTGAGAAACTATGTCACAGAGCATGTGTCCATAAGAGTCATCTATGTTGGAGCAAGCAGTAGAATGAATGCCCTTCTCTTTTTATGGCTGAGTAATATTCCACTGTATGGACGTACCACCATATGGGTGGATCTTGTTTTTACTTCTCAGCTGTGAAGATGCATGTGCAACCACCTGTCCCCACCCTGGCTTTCCATTCTTCTGAGGATACAGCAGGGTGGAGTGGGTGTGAGGTTATTAGGAAATTCTGCACTCTCTTTAACAGCCAGCTTCCTGTGTGAAGCTGCAAAGTTCTCTTAACTCGCCAGACAACCCCACGCTCTCCTTAGCCCTGCACCCTCCTCTGCTAAAGCGGCTCAGGGTCCGTGAGTCCCCCGGAGTAGGCTGAGGTAGGGGTGCCCTGCTGCCTCTGCACAAATGGCTCAAGCTTCCTGAAATAGGACAAAGGTCACCGTGAGCCCTCAGGCGGGAAAGAAAAGCAGGCGGTGACTTTGATTTCTTTTTATTTGGCCTCGCTCCAGGATGCGTCTGGAAGGCTTCTGGGAAACTGAACTGCCCAAAAGAAGCAGAGCCAGCCCGCGACGTGCGCGCGCGCAGCCACTAGCAGCCGCGCGCAGTTACCCACGTCTGTGTATTACACAGACGTGCTCTCTCGCTGTCCTAGGGAGAGACCCGGCGCACAGGCGCACAGGCTCCCGTGACGTGCCGCAGGGCTAGCCAGAGACAGTCAGCCAGGTCACCTCCTGACGTACACGGGACACCACCATAGGCAGGGACGCCGCTGTCTCTGCAGATCTGCAGAGCATGGGTGAAATCCACACATTCTGCAGACACCCGGGCCTTAATTGTTGAAAATCCCGAAAGCCAAAAGCCAGGGTGTCACCTTCCTTGCAGGAGGGAAGCCTCAGGACTTGTCAGCAGGGTGTTTGTTTGTTTTGTTTTGTTTTACTGATAGTGACAGGGATGAAAGCCAGAATATCAGTCAGCTAATAAATCTAACCTGGCCCCTTCAACCCCTCTTTTTAAGAGTCTTGCTTCTGTAGACCAAGCTGTCCTGGAAATTGCTGTGTAGGTAGACCAGGCTGGCTTTACCTCCGAGCTAAGAGACCCGCTTGCTTTTACCTCCGAGTGGTTCACTACAAACAGCTCCCAGACCTCTTTAGTCTTTATTTTGAAACAGGAATTCACTGAGGATCTGGGCTGGCCTTGAATTTACAACCCTTCAAAATGTCATCCTTCAAAATGCTGGTGTGGCACATGTGTGTCAGATACCCTTACCTTGGCTGTCCAAGGCAACCGTCAGTTTTCTGTCTGGGTTGCAGCCTGAGATCAACAGGTTCAGTCAGAATCCTCTCCACCGCACATACCAGGTTCCTGTATCATAGACACACAGATACACACACACACACACACACACACACACACACACAGACACACACACACAGACACACATATAGACACACAGACACACACAGACACACAGAGACACACACACACAGACACACACAGACACACAGACACACACACACAAACACAGACACACACACAGACACACACACACACATAGACACACACACAGACACACACACAGACACACACACACACACAGAGACACACACACAGACACACACACACACATAACACACACACACACACACACACAGGCCTGATGCCCTGGGGACATTGGTTGGGGTCATTCTCTATGGGGTGCCCTGGGCCCTGCCCAGGAACTCCACCATCTTCTTGCAAGGGGGTGGAGACATCGCTCTAAGAGATTTGGGTCACACGGCTGGTTGGGGTGATCAGAGTCTCCGGTCTTTGTCTCCCGGCTGTAGTTGGGAGGATTTGCACCTTGGACGAACTCCCACACAAGAAAAACCTCCGGCTGGCATGAAGCCAATGTCCCTGGCCTGTCTGTGGCTCGTCTGCCTGAAGTCAGGAAATGGCTGGAGAGGCAGTGACTGTTAAGGAAAACATCCCAAGAATGTAAACTTCCCCTCTGCCCCTGGCTCCTGAGACAAGCTCTGGAAGGCTCCCGGTGTTCCCAGCCACAGCCAGGCACCTGCAGGATTCACACTCACGCTGCCCGCGCAGGGTTCCAGTGACAGTTATCAAGCAGAGGCCCCTGTGGCTCACCTCCTAGGGAAGCTGGCTGCGGCACAGCTGGCTTCAACCGAGGCATGCGGGTGGGTGTGACCTCTTCATCTGGCCACCAGGCGAGGCGGCGACAGGTGGGAGAGCATGTGTGGAAACACAAGATGCACAGCATGTGTGCTCTCACACACATACATGCATGTTATACATACATACACACATGCACAAAACATGCACACATGTGCACACGCATGCATACACCATGGACACACATGCATGCACACGGATTATGCGTGCGCACACACACACACACACACACACACACACACACACACACACACACTGCTTGGGGCTTGTCTCCATTCCGCCTCTCAGGCCTCTAAGAGCCGCTGGGGTGCAGGTGCCCTGATATCCTAAGTCCATGGGAGTCCCAGCTTCACATGGCCTGAGGTCCCCCCCACTAGTCCACCCTCTTCACCATCTTTTCTAAACAAAAGACTCCCAGTGCCCCGAGTGACCATTGCTCACTGGTAAAAGACTGAGGAGGCTTCCTGGGAGGGGCAGAGAAACACCGGTTCTCACACAGCAGGACTGCAGGCCTAGAGAGGAGGGGTGGAGTGTGCAGACTCCGTGGCCCAGGAGGCCAGTCAGTCAGATCTGAGCTCAAAACAAAGATGCATCCATCCTGGGGTCCTAGAGCCTGTCTGCAGGGTCATGCAGTCACCTGGCAAGGCCTCTCTGCTCCGAATCCTGACACAGAACACAGAATAGGGCGTCCACCTTCTTGGGCTACTGAGGTGGCTCGGTAGATAAAGCGGCCTGCGGCCAAACCCGGCTACCTGAGAATCATCCCTGGACACACAGAGTAGAGAGAGATCCGTCTCCCACAAAAGTTGTCTTCTCACCTCCACATGCATACCCAGCCACATACACACACACAGCAGACACCATACCCACAAACCACACAGCACACACACAGCACATACCACATACCACAGAACACACACCACACACACCACATAGCACACAGCACACAACACATAGCACACACACAGCACACACACAACACACACGACACACACAACACATACCACATACACAGCACACACCACATAATACACACACACACACACCACACATACCACACATAACACATCACACACCACATAGCACATACAAACTCACTCAGTCACAACCGCCTTGTACGATAGAATGAAATCCTGTCACTATGGCCTTTCCTCACTGGGGACAGATAGCGAGAATGTTTGGGAAGGAAAGGAAGATTCTCCATCTCAGGCTCATTCGTAAACCAGCACTTGGTACCCAGTCTGTGATCCCAGCATTGGGAGGGTGAGGCAGGAGGATAGCATATTTGGGTTACTTAGAGAAGCTGTGTCAGAAGGAAGTCACGCAGCAAGGCGGTGCCTTTAATCCCAGCAGAGGCAGGTGTATCTCTGTGAATTCGAGGGCAGCCTGGGCTACAGAACAGCCAGGGCTACACAGAGAAATCCTATCTTAAAAAAAAAGAAAAAAAATCAAATTAAAAAGTATGCTACGGGGGTTGGGGATTTAGCTCAGTGGTAGAGCGCTTGCCTAGGAAGCGCAAGGCCCTGGGTTCGGTCCCCAGCTCCGGAAAAAAAGAATCAAAAAAAAAAGTATGCTACGAAAAGAAAAGACAGCACATCCACTGACATGCTGCAGCCTCATCTGTCCTCTGAGCACAGTTGACACCGAAGTAGACTTTAATGGTCAAAAGTTTCAGCTTGGGGTTGGGGATTTAGCTCAGTGGTAAAGCGCTTGCCTAGCAAGCCCAAGGTCCTGGGTTCGGTTCCCAGCTCCGGAAAAAAAAAAAAAGTTTCAGCTTTCCTAAGAAAAGTTACATGCATGTGAGTGTCCATGTAGACATCTTACAGTGCACATGACTGGGAAAGCTATAGGTAGCTAAGTTTCCCTAGAACTATTTCAGGGCTGGTACAAGACACAGTGGCGGTACAGTTGTAGAGCTCAGAAATTACGACAATACTAGGGGCGTGGTCTAGGTGAAGCTCCCATTGAAATCCCTCAGTGAGCGACCTGGGGGCGTGGTCAGAGAAAGTCCCGCCCACAATCCCCGCAGTGAGGGGGCTGGGGGCGTGGTCAGGGTTGCACTCTGTTTTAGCATGAGACAAGATAGTTTCCTCTCCCATTAATGCAAAATAATAGCCAAAGCGAGCTAGGAGGTAACTCTATACACGCTGGAGACAACTAAGAGTATTAACGTCATGCAAATGTCTGCACAGCTGAGCGCGAATGAAGGAACGGACAGCGGGAACTTCTAGAAGGAAACGGAAATTAGGGAATCATTAACGGATTGTAGCAGTAGAAAGGTCAATCCCGGAGTCCACTCGTGCGCTTAGAGTATCTTCACACAAGTTACTGATTGACAGCAAGGGAAATGCAAGAGTAATTAAAGCTGAGGTGTGTCTCTGTATCCTGGAACACAGGACAGCAGGCGCTCCTGATGCTGCGCATGCGCACAACGGTCTGCACTTTCTGCAGGCACGCAGCACCCAAATAAAGAATCCCAGAACTTCCTGGGAGACATTAGAAAACTCCTAACTGGGGTGGTGGTGGTATTTGTACTGGCTGGTTTTGTGTGTCAACGGACACAAGCTGGAGTTATCACAGAGAAAGGAGCCTCGGTTGAGGAAATGCCTCCATGAGACCTCCATAAGGCATTTTCTCAACTATTGATCAAGAGGGGAGGGCCCAACCCATTGTGGATGGTGCTGTCCCTAGGCTGGTGGTCTTGAGTTCTATAAGAAAGCAAGCTGAGAAGCCAGGGGGAGCAAGCCAGTAAGTAACATCCCTCCATGGCCTCTGCATCAGCTCCTGCCTCCTGACCTGCTTGAGTTCCAGTCCTGACTTCCTTTGGCGATGAACAGCGATGTGGCAGTGTAAGCTGAATAAACCCTTTCCTCCCCAACTTGCTTCTTGGTCCTGATGTTTGTGCAGGAATAGGAACCCTGACTAAGTGTTCTTGTCTACAGTGAGTGGTTTGTCCCCAAGAGAAGATTAGAATCAAGAATGTGAAGGGGCCAAGGACACGCACGGCTCAGTGGGTCAGTGGATTTTACATGCCTGAGTTCAAATTCCCAGCAGCCACAGAACATAGGCCTGTGGCTGTGCATGCCTGAACCCTGAACAACGGCACTCACTGTGTGCGGAGACAGGAGGATGGCTGGGCTGCTGATCCCTGCCCAGCTCCGTGAGTGAGGCTCTGTCTCATGGGGATAAGATGAACAGTGACAGAGCAGGGAACCCAAGTCCTCTTCTGGCCTCTGTGTACACACACTCACACACTTACACTCTCACACACTCACACACACATCACACACTCATACACTCACACACAGACTCGCACACTCACACACACCACACACTCACACACTCACACTTTCACACATGCCACACACTCATACACACACACTCACACTGACACACACACATTCACACTGACACACACACATACACACTCTCACACACTCACACTCATGCAAACACACTCACATACACACACTCAAACACACGCACTGACATACCACAC
The DNA here is from genome assembly GCF_011064425.1 of Rattus rattus. NCBI lineage: Eukaryota > Metazoa > Chordata > Mammalia > Rodentia > Muridae > Rattus > Rattus rattus. The sequence continues at coordinate 153,905,616 of NC_046154.1, read as the reverse complement.
ACATACACTTAACACACCCTCACACACAACACACACTCTCACACACACCACATGCTCACACTCACACTCTCACACTAATGCACACACACTCATATTCTCACACACTCACACTGACACACACACACAGTCACATTGACACACCACACACACACACACTCACACACACCACACACACACCACACACACCACACACCTCACACACACACACCACACACACACAAAAACACACACCACAACACACACACACACACCCACACACACACACACCCACCCACACACACACACACACACACACACACACACACACACACACACACACACACACACACACACACACACACACACACACACACACACACACACACACACACACACACACACACACACACACACACACACACACACACACACACACACACACACAGACACACACACTCACACACACAGTGGTGTGTGCCTGTTTTCTGAGCACTGAGGCGAAGGCAGAAGGATCTTGTTTTGAGATCAACTTGGAGCACAGAGGCATAGAAAACCTAACAAATTAAAAGAGGAAAAGAAAGCAACTGCCCCTTTGCTGGGGCAGAGGCCTGTCACCTGGGTGCTGTGTAGATCCCGGACTGGGTGAGCCCAGGGAGGGGTTCACAGTAAACAGAGGCCAGAATAACATGGGCCTAGGCTCACAATCGCTGCCCAAGGGGGTTGGGACAGACTCTCACCAAGAAAGACAATGAGTGGGGACTGGAGAGATGGCTCAGCGGTTAGAGCACTGACTGCTCTTCCAGAGGACCTGAGTTCAATTCCCAGCAACCACATGGTGGCTCACAACCATCTGTAATGGGATCTGATGTCCTCTTCTGGTTTGTCTGAGGACAGCTACAGTGTACTCATATACAAAATAAATATTTAAAAAGAAAAGAAGTCCTTCCCCCTCGACACCTCTGCCTGGCCAATGCCATCCCTATGCAACCTCACAGGGCCGGGCCTCAATGTCAGCATTACCATCACGGCTGTCTCTCATTCACCACGCAGTTAGGGAACAGCACTTTCTACATCCTCACAGGGAGCAAGCTGATGTCCAGTGTAGCAGATTCCACTGATCCTTCTACTGGCACTATTCTGGGTAGCCCAGGGAGGGGTGGGGGTGGGGGTGGGGGCTCAACTTTCTTTTCTTTTTTTTTTTTTTTTTTGAGCTGGGGATCGAACCCAGGGCCTTGTGCTTCCTAGGCAAGCGCTCTACCACTGAGCTAAATCCCAACCCTGGGCTCAACTTTCCTAACCCTTAACCCACAAAGGGAAAAAATTTTAAAAAAAATAAAAATAAAAATAAATTTAAAAAGGGGTTGGGGATTTAGCTCAGTGGTAGAGCGCTTGCCTAGCTCCTCAGCTCCGGAAAAAATAAAAAAATAAAAAAAAATTTAAAAAAATTAAAAAAAAACAACAAAAAAGAGGAAATAAATACATTTTTAAAAAAGGAAGAAGATAAGAAAAGACAATAATGTCCAGTGAGAAGGCTCACTGAGTTAAGGTGCTTGTGGCTAAGTCTGACCACCTAAGGACCCCGGCCTCCTCCTCCACTTCCATTAGGTACTGGTCTGGAAATGGCAGCTGATGTGATGGGGCAAGAGGGGGAGATAAATGCTAGGCGAATGGGACAGAGGAGGTAAGGCTGCTTGTTAAAGGTCTCCTGGAACCTAAGGTCTGTGGTCCTGCAGAGGCACTGCAAGACATGGGTGGCTGCCTCAGGGCCATGGAGAAACAGCAAGGAGACAGCCTGCCCCAGGGCAGTAGGATTTGCATATTAATCAGATCCTCTGAGAAGGAAGAGAGGACCTCAGGATGTCAGTATCCCGAGGCAGGAGGGTCTCTGAGTTCAAGGCCAGCCTAGTCTTCAGAGGGAGTTCCAAGACAGCCAGAGGAGCACAGAGAAACCCTGTGTCAAGAACAAAAACTAAACTAAACAAACAAAAAAATAACAGAGACCAAAATATAGTATTCATGGGTTGTTTTCCCTCAAAACTGACAGCTGGAGACTTGCACAGAGCCGGGCTGGGGTGTGCCCAGGAAGGCTGAGGCTGGACGCTGGCCCTGTGGAACTTTCTCCTGTCAGCGACCATATTTCTTCTCCACCCTCCTCTGACCTTTGCTCTTCTGATGACGTAATTCTCCTTGGCCTCTCTGTGGGAACTCGAGTTCACAGTGACCGGCTCACACTGTGGCCTGGGTGACGCACCCATCTGAGCTCTCACGTTCTTCAGCCCAGGTTGGTTGGTCACACCAGGCACTGTAGCACAAGTCACCTTCCCGGGGAAGCCAGCTTCTTTTCCACGACCACCCTCCGGCCCAACCTTCTGATTGATTGATTGATTTTGTGGTCTGTTTGTTCAGGTGTGATGGGAACGCCATCCCTGAGATCTCAGGTTCCTGCCTCTTCTCAGATTTCTCCAGTCTCATGTTTGGATGGGGTCCTCCACCTTTGTGTGGAACCTGTGACAAGAATCGGGAAGCCCCGATACCACATCTACCTCTGTCACTGAGGGTGTCACCCAGTTTCTGCCACAGTGTGGAGGGGTCCTGAGGACATCTGGGTCAGACACCCAAACACGAGGGCCACACCATGTGGACTCCAAGATAGGAACGCCGAGACGGGAAGTAGCTTTCAGAGTGTTGGAATGGAAGTGGCCGGGGACAAAGCGGGAACTTTGGGCTAGCTTAATAGTCTGGGAATGGACCGGAAGGACAGGCATGCAAGACTGTATAAAGTCTTTTTTTGTTTTTCTTTTTTTTTTTTTTTTTTGGTTTTTTTTTCGGAGCTGGGGACCGAACCCAGGGGCCTTTGCGCTTCCTAGGCAAACGCTCTACCACTGAGCTAAATCCCCAACCCCTAAAGTCTTTATCTTAATAAAGCTGCTAGAAGTAGACTCGGGGGCATAGCCTTCAATCCCAGGACTCGGGGGCAGAGCAGGCAAATCTCTGTGAGTTCTAGAGATCGAGTACAAGCCGCACAGAGAGAACTGGGCTGTCTATATAAACAAGACACGCCCACCCGAGTCTTCCATTCTCTCTTCCTCAAGACCTTGGATCATCCTATTTCCCCTTTCAGACTGCTGACCCAGGTGCCCTGGCTGTGCCTCAGAACTCTTGGCTGCAAAGGAATCTGGAGACTTGAATTTGATTCCTGAACCCTATGAACTGTCCATCAACCTGTCTGGCCACCCATCCATCCATCCACTCACCCACCCATCCATCCATCCATCCATCCACCCATCCATCCATCCACCCACCCATCCATCTATCCATCCTCCCAACCCTCCATCCATCCATCCACCCATCCACCATCTACCCATCCACCTGACCATCCACCATCCATCCATCCACCCATCCATCCATCCATCCATCCATCCATCCACCCATCCATCCATCCATCCACCCCTCCATCCATCCATCCACCCTTCCACATATCTGTCCATCCATCCACCCATCCATCCATCTATCCACACCCATCCACCCACCCATCCACCAATCCACCCATCCATCTATCTATCCACCCACCCACCCGTCCGTCCATCTATCCATCCATCCATCCACCCACCATCTGTCCATTCATCCACCCACCTACCCACCCACCCACCCACCCACCCACACTTACACACATGAACACCCCATTTGTGTAGCACTGATTCTTATTGTTTCTGGACTTTGATCCCTAGTTTCTCTTTCTGAGCTGAGTGAGATCACAAGAACTCTGACGCCTTAAGTCACCTAGCAACCGCACACATATCCTGAGAACAGTCAGGAAGCTTCTCGAACAAAGTGTAACTCACACTCCCACACTCACTGCCAAGGCAAGGAGAAGATAAAAACCAACCTTCCCTCCGGTCTGACTGAGTCTCCCCCCCCCCCGCCCCCACCCGGCCAGGGCAGGCTGAAGAGTGACCTGCAGGCTGCATGGCAGGTGCAGGATTGGGGACCTACTAGGGTACAGGAAGCTGTGGTTTCAGCATCTCTGAGGACCAACTGAGGGAGCACTGTGTCAGGGCCAACTTGACCTCTGTGTCACTTAAAAAAGTCTGACCCTGAGCTGCTCTGAGGATTTCCCACTGTCTTTGTGGAAAAGTTTTGAATATTTTTTTCTTTTTAAATCAGCCAGGTGTGTGATGGCCATGAGGGTTATTCCAGAACTCAGGGAATATATGTGAGACCATCTCAGAAACGTGTGTGTGTGTTCGTGTGTGTATGGTTATGTGCAGTGTGCATGCGCTTGTGTGTGTGCACTTGCAAAGGTTAGACGATGACTCACAGAGTCACAGCTGCCCTTCCCCAGGCACTGATCTCAGGGGCCTGGCACGGGGAAGCCACCTACCCACTGAGCTGCCCATCTTCACATCTCACAAAAGTTATTATTTTTTTTAGGGAGAAATTATGCGAAAACTATGACCTTGAGTTTGTCTCTCTCCCTCAACTCCTTGCTAAAGATTTTCACCTAAAGAAGCAATGAAGGAGAACATTCTATCCCCAGGATTCAGACAGGAGGGACACAGATGAGTCGTAGAAGGAGCTAGACCGGTAAAAAGCTAGAAGAAAACCATCAATCACAGTGTCGTTTGCCTGTCAAATGTAAAAATGTAAAAATCACAACAAATCAATAACAAAAATCCTAAGGAAATATATTTACAGAGTTCTTAGGAAACCTGCTGAGGCAGTTAAGTGTGATAGACACACACTCCTCATTCGAATACTCCGGAGGCAGAGGCTGAAGGATTAGAAGTTCATGTTCATTCATCAGACAAACAGTGATTTTACAGGCCAGCCTGGGCTACATGAGACACTGTGACCAAAAACTCAAAAGTAAAACAAACTCACTTAAATACAAGCCAGGGACTTCCTTCTGTGAGGACTGTTTCTGAGGGCAAAGATGGAGGCTGCCCTAAGCAGACTTAGGTGAGCCTACCATCCAGCCACCCAACACACGCACCTGCACACGCGTGCGCGCGCGCACACACAGACGCACGCACCCATGCACGCACACACACACGCACCCATGTACGCACACGCACGCACACACACACGCACCCATGCACGCACACGCACCTGCACACGCGCGCGCGCGCACACACACACACAGACACACGCACGCACACACGCACCCATGCACGCACGCACGCAGCAAGTGTGGCTGCAGAGTCATGGAGTGGGACCTTATTCCTTAGACTGTGGAGTCTTACGGGGATATGACTTGGCCGGAGGGACGCCGACATTTATTTATGTACTCGGCAAGGTCTGATGTAAGAGAAAGTTCTAGAAGCCGAGCAGGATGCAGCCATCCTAGCGCTTAAACTGAGGCAGTGAGCTCCCCATTTGCTGCAGATTGGGGTATACAGCAAAACGCTGCCCTAGAAGCACAAACCTAGGGGCCGGGGTGACGGCTCTGTGGAAGCCCTGCCCTGCAAGGATGAGGGTCTGTTAGAGGCACCAACCTTAATTTTCAAAGCTGGGTTTGGGGTCGTTGAGGTGGCTCAGCGGGTTAAGGGCGCTTGCAGGGCCAAGGCTCAAAACTCTGGGCATCAGGACCCACGTGGTGGGACTCCAATAGGTTGTCCTCTGACCTCCATAACACATTAAAAAATAATGGTGAAGGGGGTTGGGGATTTAGCTCAGTGGTAGAGCGCTTGCCTAGGAAGCGCAAGGCCCTGGGTTTGGTCCTCAGCTCCGAAAAAAAGAATCAAAAAAAAAAAAAAAAAAAGGTGTAATTTAGGGTGTTTAAAAAATATTTTTGTATATATGTGTGTCTTTGTGCACACGGGTGTGACAGCCCAGCCCCCACAGGGGTCGGATCCCGTAGAGCTAGAGTCACACGCAGTTCTCAGACCCCCAACCCGCGACCTGGGTGCTTGGAATTGAACTCAGGTACTTTGCAAGCAAGGCTGGCTCGCTCAACCGTTGACGGGAGCATTACCAGGAGGGTGACAGAGGGCTTGGGCTGCGCGCGGCGGGGTGGGGGGAACCCCTAGTCAGGTTGGGTGGGGCGGTACTCGTTCATCATTTCTTCCCTTTAAATGTCAGCCACAAGCTGTTAGAGCGAGGGCCCGCAGGCCCAGCACAAAGAGACCCGGGGCAGCCCCAGGCTGTAGGAGCTGTGGCAGGGGCTACTGTCATTTGCGGAGAGGTGGCGGGTCCAGGCTCTGGGGTGCAGGGGTGGTGGGGAACAGAAAAGGCTGGCGGAGCCTTCCGGCTGCCACCGGTAACAAGCACCTGGCAGGAAGGCCTCGGTTTTGAAATCTGGAAAAGGGTAACCAGGTTCTCGGGTGCCCCGAGGTGGAGCCTGAGCCGGGAAAAACCCGGAGTCCCCAGTGACGCAGCACATTCCAATCCGCACCCCAGCCGGGTCAGGTGACCCCCCACTCCGCTCTTCCCCGCGGGATTCGGCATCTGGGGCCACGGCGAGGCCTCCCGGTGCTCACCGGGACCCTGCCAGCCCGGGAGCGACCTGTTACTCTCCCCCGAGTGACGCAAGTGCTTAATCCAGCAGCGGCTGGCTCACGCGTCCCTGAGCAGGTGCACCTGTGACAGCTTTGGTGCTGTCCCACGCTACCTCACGGGACAAGGGACACCCGCAGGGCTGGACACTGCCGCCCTAGGGAGAGTCAGAGAGAGTCTCAGGGTCCCTGCAGGGTCCCAGCCAGCCCAGACTCATAATCTCAGGTACCGCCCTCCGGGCAAACCCTGAACAGTTTCTTTCGTGTGAGTTTTTTGTTTCGGTTTTGGTTTAAGTTTGCAGAGTACAAACGAGCCATTTGTAGGCGCATGAGCCAGTGGTATTTAAGTTCACTCCCAACACTGTGCAAGCTCCAGTCCTAAAATACCACCCCCAACGCCCCCCCCCAAAAAAAACTGTTCGTCCTGGCTTTCACTCCGCCTCTATCCAGCCCCCGGCCCCACCCCTGGCGTCCACCAATCCACTTTCTGTGTCTAAGTTCCCCAGTGTGGGGCTTTGGTGTCTTGAGCATTGTGTCCTTAAGGTCCCCCAACATTGTGTAGTTATCAGAGGGTTGCGTGTTTTTATCAGAGCGTTGCTCCTGTTTATGGCTGCATAATACTGCATGAAGTGAACGCTGGGAGCTGGCCTTTCCCACTTTTGCCTGTTGTGAATCTCTGTGTGAGCACGCAGGCAGGGTTGAGCCTCCCAGGACCCTGGCCCTCCCAAGGTCAGGCAGAGAGTGTAAGGGGATCCCTGCGTCATTCACTAAGGGAGATGTATCTTATTGAAGTCTGCTGTTATTTTAGTACATTTGTTGTTGTTTTTGTCGTTGATGTTATTTCATGGACCCATGTAGCCCAGGCTGACCTAAAATTCCCCACATAGCTTAGGCTATCCCTGAGCTCTGATCCTCTGGCCTGTGTATTTTCATTACTAAGACCACACATGTGAACATGACTAGGGAGGACAGGAAGGTAGGGTGACCCTTTTTTTTTTTTTTTTTTTTTTTGGTTCTTTTTTTTCGGAGCTGGGGTCCGCACCCAAGGCCTTGCGCTTCCTAGGTAAGCGCTCTACCGCTGAGCTAAATCCCCAGCCCCTGGTAGGGTGACCCTTGAAGAATTTCTGACCTTGCAGTGTTCCCATGAAGCTTTGGGAGCCTGCCAAGGCCTCCTTAGGACACTGTCAGCTTCGAAGACAGCACCAGTGAGCACTTCCTGCTCTGGCCAAGGGCCACAGCCTGTCCAGCTGCCCGTGTGACCTGGACTGTATGTGCCCTGTACCTCCCTGTCAGGGGTCAGAACAGGAGTAGGGTACAGGGCTCAGGCTCAGGGACTAGAGGCTGAAGTCTGTCCCATGTGAGTGCTTTGACTCTCAGGTCCTTAGGACGTGCTACAAAGGGAAGACAGGCAGGACTGGCTACCCAGGCTCTCTGAGGGCTAAGAGCGCGCAGGACGTGAGTCCCAGTGAGCTCCAAAGTAAGACTTTGTCTCCCCTGTGGTGGTGCGCACACCTTTAATGTCAGCACTCAGGAGGCAGAGGCAGGAGGATGGCTGCAAGTTCGAGGCAGCCTGATCTACAGGAGAGAGTTCCGGGACAGCCAGGGCTACACAGAGAAACCCTGCCTCAAAAAAATAAATAAAAGACTGTCTCAAAAAAGTAAAGAGGGGGGGCTGGGGATTTAGCTCAGTGGTAGAGCGCTTACCTAGGAAGCGCAAGGCCCTGTTGGGTCCCCAGCTCTGAAAAAAAAAAAAAAAAAAAAAAAAAAAAAAAAAAAAAAAAAAAAGTAAAGAGATCTTGCCTAGGAAGCGCAAGGCCCTGGGTTCTATCCCCAGCTCCGAAAAAAAAAAAAAAGTAAAGAGATGGCTCAGTGGTTATAAGCGCTATCCTGAGTTCAATTCCCTGCAAGCACATGGTTGCTCACAACCATCCAGAAGGGGATCTGATGCCCTCCTCTGCCATGCAGGCATACGTGCAAACAAAGTCTCATATACATAAATAAGGGAATCTTTAAAAAAATATAAAGTAAAAAGAGGGCTGGGGTGTGGTCAGTGTGAGTCCCGCCTAGAATCTCCTCCTCCCCTGTGAGGGTCTGGGGGCGTGGTCAGCAGTACTGTGTGTCCTAATGCAAGGTCCCAGTCATCTCCTGGGCCCGTAAAAGTGTCCCTTTCCCTTTCTTCATTGTTTTGGATTTCAAGGTGCTGTGGTTGAAGTCCAGCACCTCACCTCCTGCACTAGGCAGCAGTCACTATGAAGCCACATCACAGCTCCAAGACACCTTTTCCTATTTGCATGGCCCAGGCCCCAAGGGAGCTGTGAGATTTGTCTCGAAGGCTTGGTTTCTGTCTGGCTAGGGCGCCCACAAACACCTGCTTCTAAACTATAAACCTGAGTCAGGACAGGACAGAAACTCAGCCTGTCCCCAGCCCTGTGGCCAATGAGGGAGCCTGAGAGTCCACCTAGCCCTCCATCCAGGGACCTCTTGGTCCTCCTGTCGCACAGGACCTTGCAGAAGGCGGGGCACCTCTGTCCTGAAGTCTCCCCAAAGGCTCCCCAGCCCTCCTGAGCCCATGCATGGCCAGACAGCAGACTGGGGAGGGATGACAGGGCTGACTTCAGGGGAGAGGAATTCCGCCCAGCCAGTGTCTAGACTGTGGGACGCAGGCTGCAGGGACCCGGCGGGAGCAAGGCCAGCGGCGGGATGTGCTGCCACCTGGTGGCCACACCACGCACAACCTTCGGATTCAACACTGATCACTGTCAGGGGGCCCAGGCTGTACGGAGCCCACGGAGAGTTTTTGAAAACCTTCAGGTATTTCACAATTTAATGATGCAACTGATGAACGAAATTTTGGGGTCGCTGCTCCGTGGGTGGAGCGCGGGCTCGTCCAGAGCGCAAGAAGCCCTGAGTTCCACCCCCAGCATTGCAAAAACCAGGAGTGGCAGGTCACATGCCTGTCATCTTAGCATCCCAGATCCTCAGGCAGGAGGATAAGGAGGATAAGGAGTTCAAGCTTAGCAGGATGCTGAGCCCAGTCTCTGATGCCTACCCGTTCCGTGCAAAGAGCTCCTGAATGGGACAGCCACATGTGTCCCCAGACATCACCCACAGTCCCCCCAAAACTGAATTAACCCTTTAGCCAGAGGATTCCATTGCTCTAAGGGAATCTGTGGCCCACAGTCACCTAATCTAGCTCCTGAAGATCAAGCCACACTTCTCTGTGTGGGACTGGTCAGGACCACACCTGCCCCTCTGAGATCTCAGAACCCCAGGTCTGCAAACCAAGGCCTGTCTGTCTGTCTGTCTGTCTGTCTGTCTGTCTGTCTGTTGTTGTTGTTGTTGTTGTTGTTGTTGTTCTTCTTCTTCTTCTTCTTCTTCTTCCTCCTCCTCCTCCTTCTTCTCCTCTTCCTCCTCCTCTTCTTCCTCCTCCTCCTCCTCCTCCTCCTCCTCCTCCTCCTCCTCTTCCTCCTCCTCTTCCTCCTCTTCTCCTCTTCCTCCTCCTCTTTTTCTTCCTCCTCCTCCTTCTCCTCCTCCTCCTTTTCTTCTTCCTCTTTTTTTTTTTTTCCGGTTTCTTGAGCCAGAATGTTCCTGGCTGTCTGGAATCACTTTGTAAACCAGGCTGGACTTGAACTCAGATGACTGCCTCCTTCTGCTTCCCAAGTGTGCTGGTACTAAAAGCGAGTACCACTACTGCCCAGTTCTGTTTGTGCACTGATACAGGGTCTCATGTAGCTGAGGCTACCCCTCCTGCCTCCAGACTCCCAAGTGCTGGGACAACGAGTGTGTCTGTCCTACTACATCCAGTTTTCACGGCTCTGGAAACAGAAACCAGGGCCTTGGGCATGCTCGGGGGCACTCTGCCCTCTGACATGGAGGAGGGGGACAGATACCAGGAGTCAGGCTTGGGGTTATCTAAAGTTAAGTTTCAGAAGGAAATCTGCCGTGTACACAACCAGCTGCAATAGGGGAGCCCTGGACCCCTTGCTCAGCCCTGGGCTCCCATGTGGCTGTCCACACAGACTAAGAAGTCCAGCTGCTGCGGGACCTCTGTCCACCCGGCTCTCTTTTGAGACAGGGTCTCATGTAGCCCAGGCTGGATTTGAACTCCCCATTCAGCCCAGGATGACTCTGAGCTGACCTCCCTAGTGCCCTGATTCCTGTGGAGATGGGGGTGAAGCCCAGGTCCCCTGCCTGCCTGGCAGGTGCTCTGCCCTCCGAGTCCCACCCACATCCCTCTAATTTGCATCATTTTCTCAATTATCTTTTTTTTTTTTTTTGACATCCTGTTGATCTGGTGGCTTGAGTAATTCCCACAGTTGACACTGTCCTGATGTGGTCTGAGGTTGGCTCAGGTTTGTGGTCACAGAGCATCACAGAAGAGGAGGTGAGGATACACCCGGCACAGGGACAGGATGGGGGTGATGTTCTGTAGGAACCGTGCCCAGAGGTTGGGTTTCATTTTTTTTTTTTTTTTTTTTTTCCGGAGCTGGGGACCGAACCCAGGGCCTTGCGCTTGCTAGGCAAACGCTCTACCACTGAGCTAAATCCCCAACCCCTGGGTTTCATTTTCTTAAAATCATTTATTGATCTTTAATTCCACACATCATAAAGTGGACTCGCAGTGGGTAACGTCACTTAACGGAATTGAACCCACTTCTCCCAAGACAGTTCAAGCTGGTCCTCCCAATACTCGGGAAACAGAGGCAGGAGTTCAACTTCATCTGTGCCTCGGAGAGGGTGTGGGGGGCGATGGATTCTGGGAGGGGAGCCGAGCGCCGGGCTGTGGCTGGGAGGGTGACTGGGTCCCTGGTTACACGTGCATCCGAGGCTTCACACGCCAGGTGCAGCTACTGAAGTGTGCAGTTCGCCGCTCTTCACACAGCTGCGGGGGCGGCGGGGGTGGCAGGCGGCAGCTTGGTCTACCGATGTGTTCTCAGGCTCAGCCACTCCCACACAGGGTCCAATGCCTGGGGACGCAGGTATTGAGATGAGCCAGGAGTGGTGATCAGGAAGGGCCCTGGGAACAGGGGCTTGCACTGGCGTTTCCATAGCAACGTGGTTCCCGGAAACCAGAAACCAGAGCCAAAAGTGTCCATCAACAGACATAGTCCATCCCCTCCGGACTCCTTGGTCATGAGAAAAAAGTCACATGACACTTGTTCGTGGAGGGATTTCAAGGCTCAGTGGCAGGAGCCGGACACACAGCAACACACCTGGATCCACTCCCAGGATGCCGCGGGAGCCCTGGGACGCAGAGACAGAACCGGGGAGAAGAACGGGCCTACGAGAGGAGGGCGGAGCTTCAGTCTGGGTATGGTAAGTTCCAGAGATGACGGCAGCGAGGGCAGATGTATCCTTATAAATGATCTTCACGCTGCTGATCTAAGACGGCGGGCGGGCATGAGAGATTTTATGCGTTGTGTGTATTACCATGGATTTAAAAAGAGAAATATTGGGCTGGAGAGAAATAACCTCTGAGAGATGGCTCAGAGGTTAAGAACACCTGCTACTCTTCCAGAGGTCCTGAGTTCAATTCCCAGCAACCTTATAATGAGATCTGGTGCCCTCTTCTGGCCTACAGACATATATGCAAGCAGACCGTTGTACACATTATAAATAAATCAAAAAGATTTGCTGACACACAACTTTAATCCCACCACTCGGGAGGCAGGTGGATCTCTGTGAGTTCGAGGCTAGCCTGGTCTAGAGCTAGTTCCAGGATAGCCCGAGCTACACAGAGAAACTGTCTTGAAAAAATAAAAAAATAAAAGATAACATGGATCCTATATCCTCCACCTCACCCCGTTATCCAGCACGCTTAGCCAACACCTGTGGGTTCAAGGTGACTCGATGTCAGGGCTAAGGGAGAGCACATTCTGTCCTCAGTAATCTGAGAACCTGGGACAAGGGCACCCTTTAACCACTATGAGCCCCCATTTCCTTGTTTTTCAGTCAGGAATGTTAGATTTCTCTCACCATAAGACTAGAATATCAATGTCACTTCCTCTAGGAAAGTCACCTTGAAGCTCTGGGGTCTGACCCAGGTTGTCTCTGCCTACCAGGGGACTCCAGATGGACTTCTAGGGACATTGTGGCTGTCACACTGGTGGAGTATCTACTTGGAGCTGCTCAGCACCCTGCAGGGCTCAAGACGTCCTGCCCTTGAGACCAAGTGGGTCCCCTACACCAGGAGCAATAGGAGTCCCCATGCCTCTGGCATGGTGTCCCAGGACACAAGGGTGTGCTAGGAGTGCCATAGCTGCATCTCTCCCCATCTTCTCCGAGCAAAGCCAGAGTCTCTGACTTCAAGGATCCATGTCCACCCCTACCCTGTTCTCTGTCCCTCCTGCTCTTGCTGGACTCCTGGGCTCCCCGGGGTCATGGGGGCTGTGTGCCCAGCACAGTTCTGACTCAGCACAATGTGTCAGGGCGATGGGGACAGCATGTGGCATTCCAGGAAGCCGTGGGATCCTTACTCCTCCTTGGGGTGTGACAGGCAGGCTGCCCAGAGGCTCCATTCACTCCCTGTTCTTAACACATCAGGTGTGGTCCTGCCCAGGGCCATGGGAGGCTCCTCAACCTCTCCTTCACCTCAGCCGTCAACTTCAGTTGCTCTGTGCCTTGCTTCTTTTTTTTTTTTTTTTTTTTTTTTTTTTTCGGAGCTGGGGACCGAACCCAGGGCCTTGCGCTTTCTAGGCAAGCGCTCTACCACTGAGCTAAATCCCCAACCCCTGTGCCGTGCTTCTTAAGACAGGGTCTCAGCCAACCTGGGGCTCACCTGTTAGGCTGGACTGTCCGGCCAGGATCCCAGGCATCCTCCTGCCTCCATCTCTCCAGTGCTGACTAGGACTACCACAGGTTCTGGCTGTAGCCAGCTGTTTTGCATTCACGCTGGAGATTTGAACTCAAGTCTTCATAGTAGCCCAGCCAGCAAAGACTACACACTGGGTCACCTCCCCATTCCCAGCTAGTAACCAGAACTCGTTCATGGGTAACTTGGGATAAAAATCAGGCAACTAGAGGGCAGAGGCCCAGCACACGCACGCACACACACACACACACACACACACACACACACACACACACACACGCACGCACACACGCACACACGTACACACATATGCATGCATGCACACATGCATGCACGCTGGGATGAAGCAGACACCCATGCAGGCTGCAGGCTGGGCTCTCTGCGCTCAGCTGCTTGGAGCTTAGGATGTCCCTGAGCCATAGGGCAATGAGGGGAGGGTAAGAGGGTGGTGACACATCAGGATGTGTTATCCAGGTGGGGACCCAGCAGCCGCTGTGAACTAACTCCAAGAGCACAGTGGGGGCAGCGATGCAGGGCACCTTGGCTGGGGACCCTGGATGGGGACAGATGGCTGGAGATGGAAGAACCCTGACTGCTCTTTCAGAGGGTCCCACACGGCCACTCACGCCACTTCTGGCCGCTGCCGGTACTGCATGCCCCTCCCACACACGAGTAAGAATGACCTTAAACCAAGGCAAGGGTCTAGCTCTGCAGACGCTGTCGTGGACCTGGGGTGCTGTGGGATGCCTAACACCCACTTCGGGTGAGCTGTGTCCAGCTCTGCTGGCTCCCCTGTGTCCCTACCACCCCTGCCACATCACATACACGCCTGTCACCCCCATGGGTACTGAGTCAGCAGAGGCTAGGGCCCAGCAAATCCAGGAATGACCGACTCCTGCATCAGCACCACTCTGGGGGAAGCTGATGCTTCAGGTGGTTGCTTAGCAACAGCATCCACCACAGAGGAAACTTCTAGCTCTTTCTGTGCAGACTTCTCTGGGTCTCCATTTTCAAAGGGTAAATTGGGTGCATGGGGTTTCAAGGAGGGAGCTGTTTGCTGGGGCTTGGGAGGGGACCAGAGGGCACTGCAGAAAATAAGAACAGTGATCCCGAGATGGGGGCGCAGCTCGGCCAGCAGGGTGATGGCAGCTCGGTTGATAGGTGTTTGTAGCTCAGATGCCTGGCATCCATGAAGCCCTGAGCTCTGTCCCTAGCACATGGTGGCATACACCTGTCACAAAGCACTCGGGAGTTACAGACAGGAGGATCAGGAGCCTGGGTCATCATCAGCTACATAAAGAGTATCAGAAGCTAGCCTAGGCTACAGGAGACCAAGTCTCAAACAACAAAGAGGCTTCCTCCATGGCTAGGTGAGATGTCAGTACAATAGGGGCAGTCCCCACCCCCAGAACTGTGGGTGTCTGGGGCTGGGCCATTCTTTGTCAGCGTCTTCATTAGCCACTCTCTCTCTGTCAGTGCTCTCCCCCAGTTCTGCCGGGCAGCCTGTCCTCGGCACAGATGCTCTGGCTCAGGGGTTCCCAGGAACCCTGGAGACTGTGCCACCCAGGCACCTGCTTCTACTGAAGTCCTGCTCACATGGAAATGCACACGCTGAGCCATGAGGGAAGGAGCCTCCCCCACCCCGTGACCACCCTTGAAGTCCTCAATGCTCTGAGAAGTTTCTGGAATTCTGAGTTGCAGACTGTGCAAGGAGTCAGTTCTAGGCACTATGGGCGACATCAGGGGACACTCCTGGTGGGTCACAATGTGAACACACGGTGACACAGCACTGTCTGTGTTTGTTGTTCTGGCAGCTGCTGTGACCGTGTGAGCCAAGCACTGCATGCGGACCTGTATCGCGGTAGCGCGTTCCCAGGACTCCCGATAACAGCACAATTTTAACGTGCCTGGGACAGACCCGGAGGGCGACCAGCCTTGAGCCACCTGCACCAAGGCAGCTCCTGACAAAAGGTACCAGTTCCCACATAATTGCCCCCAAATCGCAAGAAAAAATGGGAACCTGAATAAAAAACACCTCGTGCTGGGGCCACTCTAGGGCTCTGAGCTCATGTGGATCCCTGAGCGTCAGGGTTTTATGGAGAAGGGTTCCCGTGAGGCTTCCAGGCCATGCCATTTTCTCATGTCATCCCCGGCCCCGCAAGGTGCTGAGCTGACTGTGTCCGCCTTTGTGACTCTGTGACAGGAGCTTCCCGCCCACCCGCTGTTGCCTTGGGTGGCCACATGTTCTCGAGCTTCGTTTTGTCCATGGCGTTGGGGCACATGGAGTGGTAATTGTCACCCCAGCCTTCTCCTTTCCTTTTCCAAGCTCTGTCTGAGAGCCACACCCATTGACGCCTTCCCTGCGTGCTGCGGTGCAGAAGCGCACGGATCTCTCCTGCCTCTTAGTGGCCACATGTGGTAACAGCAGATATTGTTTACTATCCCCGCCAAACTTGCACAAAATGATGAGGGAGATGGCTCAGCAATAAAAACGCTGAGGGCTGGAGAGTTGGCTCACTGGTTAAGAGCACTGACTGCTCTTCCAGATGGTCCTGAGTTCAAGTCCCAGTAACCATGTGGTGGCTCACAACCATCTTGTAATGGGACAGCTACAGTGTACTTATATATAATAAATGTTTAAAAAAAAAATATGATTGGGGTTGGGGATTTAGCTCAGTGGTAGAGCACTTGCCTAGCAAGTGCAAGGCCCTGGGTTCGGTCCCCAGCTCCGAAAAAGAAAAAAAAAAAAAAAAAAAAAAAAAAAACTGGCCACCAAGCCTGAAGGCCTGAGTTCGACTCCCCATTGAAAGGAGAGGCCCGGTTTCAGTAAACTGTCCTGTAAATTTCCACGTGTTCCAGGACATGCACACACGCCCGAATAAGAACATGTAGTGCTTTATTTTGTAAAGTGCCATACTGGACTGAACTCAGTAGTTAGAGCACCAGCTGCTCTCATAGTGTATGCTGGTTAGTCACCAGGACCCACATGACAGCTCACAAACACCCATAAATCCAGTTCTAGGGGAGCAGACACCCTCACTCAGACATGAATGTAGGCAAAACAGCAGTTCACATAAAATAAAAAAAAAAAATTTAGGGTTGGGGATTTAGCTCAGTGGTAGAGCGCTTGCCTAGGAAGCGCAAGGCCCTGGGTTCGGTCCCCAGCTCCTGAAAAAAAAGAACCAAAAAAAAAATTTAAAGATGCTTGGGTGTGGTTGTACATAACCCAATCCCAGCACTTGGGAAGCAGAGGCAGGCAGATCTCTGCACTTGATCTTAGCCAAAAGGCCGAGAAGCGATGCAGGCAGGTCTCTGAATTGAGAGGCCAGCCTGGTCTACAGAGCAAGTTCCAGTACAGCCAGGACTACAGAGAAACCCTGTCTTGAAAAACTTAAAAAAAAAGAAAAGAAAAGAAAAGAAAGAGCAAAAAACCAAAATTTAGGAGTTATCTGGCATCCCACTCTGTGAGGGGACCCTGAGAGAGAGACTGCTTCTTCTGCAACAGAAAAGTCATGTCAGGGGCCCCTTGATAGGTCCCAAAGGTCAGGGCCTCAGACCTGGATAGAGGGTTCTCTGTGGGGTACACTGAACCCCGAGTGCCACCCACAGCCTCCTGTCTGCCCCACATCAGAGGCTCCCCAGTTATGCCCGCCACAATGTGCCCTGATGTTACACAGGGTTCCCTGACAACGTAAAAGCCAAATTTAATCTTTCATTTTTTTGAGATAGGATCTTACTGTGTAGCCCAGGCTGGCCTCAAACTTACAGAGATCCTCCTGCCTCTGCCTCCTAGTGCTGGGACTAAAGGTGCATGCCACCATGCTGGGCTGACTTTTTAAATTTTACTTTATATTTTAGAAAGAAAGGTGGCCCTGGCTGGTTCCAAATTCAAATTCACTTTGTAGCTTGAATTCCTGATTGTCCTGCTCCCACCTACAGGTGTCAGGAGACAGGAGCACATGATTGTGCCTTATCCCATTTCTCTAGCCCGGCGGTAGGAATTTGTTTAATTCCACACTCAAGGGTCCCCAAGAAAGAATTAGTGGCTGCAGATCAAGGAAGGCTGTACCGGGTAGTAGCACATGCCCTAGTACTCAAGAGGCAGAGGCAGGAGGATTTCTGCAAGTTCCAGGCCAGCCTGTTCTACATAATGAGCCACTGTCTCAACACAAAACAAGAAAAGTCCGGCCTGGCTTCAGTCTCCTGCCATGTGATCTTTCCAACAGGACACACTGCCCTCCCTCCCGAACCTTCCCTCTAGAACTGAGAGTCCGAACAAATGTTTTCTTTATAAAGGTTCCAGCCTTAGGTAGTTTGTAACAGTTCCAGGAATCAGATTAAGACGAAGTATCTCATACACAAGCGTGAGCCTCAACAACCCTTTTTCCTCCTAAAGCAGCTGCAGCCTTGGGTGCTCGGACACAGGCACAGAAACAGACTAACTGCAAGTTTTCAACCGCACCATTAGCCAGAGCGAAACTTTCTACAAAGTATCAGTCTTGGATGTTTCCTCACAGGCACAGAAAACAAAGCCAAATTTCAAATGCATGTAGGGACCGAACACATCCAGTTAGGTCTAAGAACGAGCCTCACAACCTGTGAGGTCGGGAAATGGGGTGCAGGAAACAGAGGATGTGGGAAACGGGGTGAGCAAAACAGGTTGTGGGAAACGCGATGCAGGACCAAAGAATCTTGGGATGGAGCCAAGACAGCTGGACAGGCTGACTGCATGACTGCGACCTTTGCACCCTGACCCTGACTGGGGTCAAGGTCACCCTACACAGCACCACGGCCTCCCTCAGAATATCTTGATGTTGCCAGACATCAAGACCCATCCCCTTCCCCGTCTCTGCACGATCCTGACAGCCCGATGCCCCCTCAGCCACCTTGACGCCCAGTCTTCAAAGCTGCGAGCGAAGCGCGGAGCACAGCACCTACCTGCTCTGAGTCCCACCGTCCCAGCACCGAGGTTCCAATAGGAAGGCTTCACACCCTGGAAGAGAAATACTGTGCATTAATTTGGCACCGCAGGGTGCCAGGCTGGTGTCTGGGTCTGTGTGGACGGGAGGTCACACCCGGCCCAGGCAGCGACAGGAACCCTCAGCCAGCTGCTCCGGAGGCCCCGGCAAACTAGGGTTTGGTGCCTGCGTGGGCGACTTGATGGGAACAGCAATCTGCTAAAAGGATGAGGCGGAATTCATAATTAATCTCCCGCGCATTTGAAAGGGAAATCACGGGTGGGAGTGGGCGAGCATGAGACATGTGTCTGCAGAACTGGAGAGAGGATCAGGGGAACAGAGGCTGCCCATCTTGGCACTGCAGGGTCAGAAGTCTGGCCTCTGCCTGGGCGCTCAGGTTCACGGTGTGCCTCTTCTGCCGCTGTTGCAGGGACACGCGTGAAAATTCCCAGTTGCAGGCACGCTCAGCACTCACAACCTCTTTGAGGATTAAACCAATTCATTTCTACAAAGCAGGTTGTATACAGTGGGAGCTCAATAAATGCTGGGTTTGCCCAACATGATTCAAATCCCTGTATCCCCAAGACTGTTTTCGAGTTTGTTTTTTTGTACATTTATCCGTCCGTCTATCTATCTATCTATCTATCTATCTATCTATCTATCTATCTATCTATCGAGAGGGTTAGTGGTTCTGGGACTCAACCTCATGACCTCAGGCTTGACAGCAAGACCCTTTTATCTGTTAAGCCCTCTAGCCAGCCCTTATTTTATTTTAATTTTATTGAGACAAGATTTCATTATGTAGTGACTATGTATAACTGGCCTTAGACTCACTATCCTCCTGCCTCAGATTCTTCGGTGATGAAATCACATGTTGTTTTTGTTTTGTTTTGTTTTGTCCTCACTAGGCTGGTTTATATGGTGCTGGGGCTACCCGGGGCCTGGTGCATTCTGGGAGAGCGCTCTACCCTGAGTTTTTGCATGGTGTCACAGACAGCTGTGATGCCGGCCACTGCCTGCAGATGGCAGCGTCGCTGCAGGAAGCGGCCAGAACGTTGCAGGCGCCGAGGCTAGTTCAGGCAGAGACTGGATGGGTGATGAACGTGCCAGAGCCGGGCCCTGGGTGTCTGCCATCCAGCTGTCCCGCAGTCACACTTCAGGAAACTGAGTTTCACACGTGCTTAGACACAGACTGGACAGCGTCATTTAGGTGGAGTTGGGGTGCGTTTTGTGTGGAGAAGGAGTTTATCTCAGAAGCTGGGGTTCCCGGAGAGATACTACCTGTCCACACGGAGTGTGTGCAGGGGCCTATGCTGAGCAGAGAAAATGTTCCTAAATAATTAACTCAGGGTCCCTCCTAAGCGCCGTGGCTTTGGCCTGGTTCCCTGTGGGGCGTGAAGCAGCCCCACTCTGCCAAGAACTCCCGGGTGTACCCAGACACCGCTGCGCGTCGCCAAGCTGCCCTGGTGCCCTGGATATCTTGTCTCTGCCCTCTTTTAGAACCTTCGGGTGGTCTCCCTTGCCCGCGCTTATTCTCAGCAGTCTCAGACGACTCCAGGTCCCCTTGGACGACACCAGACTGACAACCCTCCTTGTTCCCTAGACTCTGACTCATGATCCCTTCCCGCCCTTGTCTGCAGTGGGCAGAGAGTATCGCCTTGGAGAATGAGGGCTGTTGGAAGGGACATGAGAAGACACCCAGCAGCGACACGGAGACACACCCTCAGCCCTGTATCCTCCAGACCGGATCTAGGGAGCATCCCCAGGGTGGTCACCCTGGCCGCAGCATCACGGACTTCCACCCACTCCGCACCTAGGGTAACAGCCACGCGTGTCCCCGACATCCCAGGGTCCCGTCGTGGAGACTGAGCAGGAACAGCCATGAGGAGGTGACCGTGAGAAAACTTACATACACATGCTCACGCACAGACATGCGCATATACTGGCCAAGTGCATGCAATCCCCTCAAAGTCCAGAAGGGGCATCAGAGCCCCAGGGAATGACGTCACAGACGTTAGGGATCCTTGTGGGAGCCAGATACCAAACTTCAGGTCAGAAGCAAAAACATATGTTTTTAAATCCTGCGCATTGCCACCATTCCCAGTCAGACCCACTAAATTTTTTTAAGTACATTTTTAGCTCGTATAAGTCCCAACAGCCGTGGTCCCAAATTTCATCTTCCCATTAACCTACTGTGATACCTAAATGGACAAGATGCTTGAAAGACTCGAACAACCAGGTGGTGGTGGCAGCAGTGGCGGATGAGGCGCACGCCTTTCATCCCAGCACTCAGGAGGCAGAGGCGGGAGGATCTCTGGCCTATAGAAGCTAACCTGGTCTACAGAGCGAGTTCCAGGACCGCCAGGGTTACACAGAGAAACCCTGTCCCAAACAAACAAACAAACAAACAAACAAACAGCCTGCCCAGTGCACCCTGGGAATAGACTTAAAGAAACTTAAATAACTGTTCATGCTTAGGAAGGCCCATCGATCACGCATCTGCTGGTTTATTGGAACCAGGGTTCCCACTATGCAGTCCAGGCTAGCCTCGAATTCAGTTATCTTCCTGTCTCAGTGTGATTTTGGTGATAATCTTCACTGTCACCTTGAGAGTGGCAGTGAATCAACAAGGAGACAAGCCCGTCTGAGAGGAAGTCTACATCTGGTTAACTGATGTGGGACCCAATCTGACTGGTGGCGCATCGCACAAGCTAAGGTCCTGGCCTGGCTGAGTAGGAACGAGACAGAACACAAGCTGAGCCCCAGTGGTCGGTCACCTCTCTGCTTCCTGACTGAGGACCCCGCCCACCTCCGCCGCCACGCCCACCTCCCGCCGCCACGCCCTCCCTGCCAAGGTGGACGTCAGTAACTCCCCTCCCTCTCTTAAGTTCCTTGTGTCACAGCGACAACGGGAGCGGAATCTAGGAGTCTCAGTTTCCCAATGATTAGCCCATGGGCGCTGTGCACACGGTCCTGGGTCTTCTTCCGTGGGTGCTGTGGGTCCCGAAGATGCTTAACAGAAGCCCCCACCCCCTACATGCCAGGTACTTCCTGAACTGGGGCAGGCCAGTGTCCCCTGGAAGACATAGTCACCGGCAGGTGAGACCGTTCTTCCCTGCACATCTCTCAAGGTGACAGGCATACCTCTGAAGCAGGTCGCGGCTCCTCCGCAGGGAGTGAGTGGGTGGGTTGGGCTGTCTGAGCCCCCTTCCCTTCCCACGCTGACATGGGCACGTGGCTCAGGCACCGGTCTCCTGCAGGCTCGATATAGCAAAGCAGGGCCCTTCTTTTGTGCCACATGAAGCTGTCAACATCATCACCATAGCAACCATCTAAATATGTCACCCAGGAACACTGATTGCCGAGGCAGGGAGCAGAGGGTGACGGTTCCACTCTGGATGGGGTGCGGGGTGCAGGCAAGAGAGCATTGACGCACCAGAGATCAGGGTGTCAGGTGACCAGGACCCAGAGCTGGCTGTGTCATGGCCATGAGTGGACAGGGCAGAAGGACAGTTGAACTTAAGGACTGAATGCCCCCCATTCAAAGTATTTTATGGGTTGGGCACCATGGTCAGGTTGAAGTCCTCCTGCCTCAGCTCCCAGGGTGCTGGAGTGACACATCCACGTCCACAGTGCCCAGTTTCCTGTTTGTTCTTGAACATTCCTGTCCCCACCCTCCAGCCGGCAGCTGGCAGGGCCCTTGCAGCCCGCTCCACTTAGCTGGAGCCCTGCGAAGTCAAGATGAGGTCTCCCTAGGGTACCAGGCACTCTTCAGGTGCGTGGGGGTATCCTGGACCCTGCCAGTGCCAGGCAAGTCCCTGGCTTCTGCTAACTCCATGCCAGGAGCTCCCCGAGCGTGACATGGCCTGGGATCCGGAGGGAAGAGCCACCCCACAGTGACAGTGTGTAGAGACAGACACTGGATAAGAAAAGAATTCAATTCTATCCCAAATGAAAAAGAGCTGGGGCCGGCAAGGTGGTGGGGTCGCCAGGCCTGATGAATGACTCAGGACTCACATGGTGGGGAGAGAATCGACACCAAGAATCACCTCTGAGTCAGGCACTCACCATGGCGTGAGCAGACATACTGCAGAAGCAGGAGACAACTGAATGTAAAGAAAAGCTGTATCCAAAGAAAGATGCCTGATGGTAAACACTCACACACACACACACACACACACACACACACACACCACACACACATGACACACACACCATAAACATCACACATACACCACACACACACATACCACACACACATGACACACACACCATAAACATCACACACACACCACACACACATGACACACACATCATACATATCACAATATCACACACACACACACCACACACACATACCACATACACATGACACACACACCATACATATCACAATATCACACACCACACACACTATACACACATGACACACAAGCTACACACCACACACATATATGACACATACCACACACACACCACACACATGACACATCACAGACACCCACACCCACACATATCACACATCACACACATATCACACATCACACACATCATACACACATCACACACACACACACACACACACACACACACTCCAGCTTATAATCAGGGCGGCAGTGGCTGTGGGCTCCTACAACAACAGTGTTTCCTTTGGTTTTCCCTCATAGTGCTGGGGTTGAACTAACCCCATGCACAGCAGAACTCACAGCAGAGAGTGACCCAGCCCCTCATTGGGGGATTCTGGGTAGAGACCTCTCTGGACAAGATCAGTAACAGAATATCGGGCAGCTCCCAGAGCTACTCTGGCCTCCTTAGCACAGGCTATGACCTTGCCTCAGGCCAACATCAAGACTGTCAAGAGAGGGTCTCATCAGACCCTGACCTGCTCTACTGTCCGAGGAGAGCAGACAGGGCTATCCTAAGACCTGAGTCGTGGAGACACCTTTGCCCTGGGCTCAATTAGCTTATTCTCAATCTATTCCAAAATGTAAAATTCATTTTAACAAAAAGCAGAAAAAGAAGATGTGCAATTAGCTTCCAGAAGAGACTCTGAAATGGGAGTGTTCGGTTCCCATGACAGCTTTAATGACAGGATTATATAAAATCCAGAGAGGCTAAAAACAGAATATGCAAATTAAGAGGGGTGGGTCCAGGGAGGAGACAGCTAGGGGAGATGATCCCCCCATGCAGGGGGGCTGTGCTGGAGGAAGCTTCCTGAGCACTGAGGGTGGATCAGGGCAGCCCGGCACCCTCACCCATGAGCCAGACACTCCTGGGCCTTGTACAGGGCGCAGCTGGGACTAGACAGCAGCCGCTGTATGGGTGGAAAGAGCTAGAAAACCAGAGCCGATCTGAATTATTGAAAGAAAGAAGGTTCTGGAATGGTGGCCGTGCAAGCCCGTCATCTTAGCACGAAGGAGTGGGGAGGCTAAGGCAGGAGGATTGCTGTGAGTATGAGGCAGCTTGGGCAACATAGCGAGACTCTGTTTAAAGAAAACGAAGCAAGCGACAATAACTGAGCCTCGTGATACAGACGGAAGCCGACTTCTTAAATAAGAGGGTGACAAGGCTAGCCTCAGCCACAGAGCAAGTTCAGAACCAGCCTTTGTGTCCGAAATAAAAAGCAAAAGGGGCCAGCGAGAGGGCTCAGTACTTAAAGGAGCTTGCTGCCACAGCTGATGACAAAGGTTCAGCTCAGTCTCCAAGACAGGTCTTACTCTGTAGCCCTGACTGTCCTAGAACTCGCTGTATAGACCAGGTTGGACTCCAAGTCACAGTGATCCTCCTTCCTCTGCCTCCTGAGGTGGGAGAGTGCCTGCCTGGTATGCATGAGGCCCTGGGTTCAAACCCTAATATTGGAAACAAACCCACCAGAGCCACTGTATTCAATAGTGCAGATTTGGTCAGAACTCAGACCAGGTCACATGTGGCCTTCAGTTTGCTCCTGCCATAGCCCCCAAGGCACAATGGCACTAGGTCCTTCACCGCTGTCTTGGGCAGGTGTGGGCAGCATCGGGAGAGCTGAGAAATAGGGACCTGGCCAGCAAAGCCACAAGTGTCTCCTCTGAGGCCCTGCGGAGTGTAGTGTGGCCTCCTTGTACGTCAGAGCACCGTTTCACAGAGCAGCTTCAGCCGGAGTTCACCAGCGACGGCACAGCCCTCAGCGCGTGAAACACAAAGCCATATGCACATAGACCAGGTATGATGGCACTCGCCTGCCTGTCACCCTGCACTCAGGGGCTGGGCTGTCAGCCCCTCATACCCTCGTCCAGTCCCCGGGGAGCTAATGACATGTGCCTGCGCTGGGGACCCACAGGAGTGACTCTGCAAGGTCACCCTCTGAGCCTGCTGAGCTGTTGGCCCTGGCTCTCTCCGCATGGCTGGTTTTCCACAAAAGGCTCTCTCAGGGCAGAGTCACTGTCCCCTGGGGCCCCTCCTCCACCTGGGCTCGGCAGGGAGCTGAACACAGTTCCTAGCCCCCACTTAGTCCAGGACGATGACGCCTGCCCCATCCTCCCTCTGTGGCAATCCGAGTCTGTCTGCGGCTGAGGCTTCAGCACTCGGCATTAAGTTACCAAGCCTTCCAGGGCCTGACACACAGTCCTGATGGCCACCGTGATTTGTGGAGAAAGGAAGGGCTGTCAAGCCACCCCAGAGGCTGTGGACTCTAACCTCCAGCAGCAGGGACCACGTGTGCACGTGGGCGTGTGCTTCACGTCCAGCCTGCAAGCTGACTGTGTTCCACACTATCCAGCACTCCTCTAAGCTCTAGAAGATGCCGTCAGAGGGGTGCCTGTCTGGCAAGGACAGGGTGGCTTGGCCTCAGGGCCATGAACTTGAGGACAGCCCCAAGCAGAGCTGGAGAGACGACTCAGTGGTTCAGGGCACTGATGGTTCCTGAAGAGGACTCAGTTCCCAGCACCAACATAGCAACTGACTGACTCCGTTCCAGGGGACCCAGTGCCTCCTGGCCGCTACAGGTACTGTATGCAGCATGGCACCCAGACAGACAGACATGCAGGCAAACACCCACGCACAGGAAATAAAAAGAAGTGTATGTTACATCCTGTGTACTTACACATATGTATGTAAAGGTATATTTACTATTAAAGAAGGGTTGAGGCTGGGGCCCAGTGGATGGAACACTGACTTAACCTATGTGTCGCCTGGGGTTCCGTTCCCCGCATGAGGACCAAAGCACCTCGTTCTTTTTTTTTTTTTCGGAGCTGAGGACCAAACCCAGGGCCTTGTGCTTGCTAGGCAAGCGCTCTACCACTGAGCTAAATCCTCAACCCCGCACCTCGTTCTTTTTCTCATGGGACATTTGAGGTTCAGGGATGTCATGGTTCATCACGATGACACGCACCACCAAGAGGTGCTATCCAGGTGGCTGTCCTTTCTTGTCCTATCTGAAGGCTTCCCACCCCCATCTCTCACTCTGCTCCAGAGCACAGGTAACTGGAGGTAAGAGACACAGAGTACAATGCATCACCCAGGCCCGAGGAGGCTTAAGCAGGAGGAGCAGGAACTCAAGGCCAGCCTACAAAGGACATCTCGACTTCCTATATGCCCATCCCCAAAGCTAGCAACTGGTGAACTTCCCTGTAAATAGTCACCTTGAGCAACCCTTTCTCAGTGAACACCGTCATGTGACATCTCTGGAAGCAACAGAGGACACTGGTCACGCACAATAGCCCAATTGTGCAGCCCAGCTACACAGAAAATTGGCCCAGCATCAGCGGGGCACCTGAAGAAGAGCTAATTCTAAATCCAGGCCTTTCAAAACCTTTTCAGATCAGTGTTTTGCAAGGGTAGATTTGGCTCTCAGACTTGTACGAGTACAAGCCAGCTAACACCCTGTAACACACAGCACCAGTGTTGTGGATTGAGAGGGCCTGCTGTCTGTCGTATCACAGCTCCCTAGGGTGGGACTCTTCCAGGGGTCCCTGGGTTACATGTCCACAGCCTCTCCAGTGATACCCCCAGATATCCATAACATCCCACTTATGGATGACCCCAAAGAGTCCCAAAGAGCCCAAACAGAAGATCGGCTAAACTGCTCCTGGAGAGCACCCTACAATAAGCATCAAATGTTTGAATTGTGGGAAGCTGGTGCTGCTTGTTACACAGTGTTGGCTGACTGATACAGCCCCTGAGATTCAGATCCACCCTTGTGAGACTCCCATCCTTAATGGCAATCCGGAATACACAAAGAGCTGCTCACATGTCCTTACTGTAGTATCCTCACTCCTCAGAGTTTCTCTACTTAGCCAGGCTTGAAAATTGAGCATTTTTGAGAACTCTGTTGGTTAGAAAATGACACCAGGCTGTTATATATACTGTGACACTTCTCTTAAAACAGAAGTACGCTAACACCTCCCCATCTGGTTGAGATGAGAATAAGCTTTTTAAAAATCTGGAGCTTTACACACTTGGGGACAGTCACACTATCACACGTAGAAAGTGCCATAGAGACTACGTCAGACTATGCGCAGCTGCAAACCGTCTACACAGTCTTCAATGAACCATTCTCAGACACAGTCACAAGCGCGAAGAAAACACATCATCCCCTCCCCCAAAATACAACCAACGCATCCATACCCTTCTGGAGCACAGCGCGCCCAATTTAGCTGTGGCATCACCCATTCAAGCACCTGGGCTGTGGGAATCTTGGCTTTGTGCAATCACTGAGCTCAAGAAAACCCTCGCAAGGGACCCCAAGTCCACGTGGGTCTCATGTAGCTCAGGTTGGTCTCAAGCTGGCTACGGAGCTGAGGATGACCTTGAACTTCTGATCCTCCTGCCTCCATGCCCCATGTGCTGGAATGGCAGATGGACACCACGAAATACAGCCACAAAGAAGGACTTGGAACAGTATAGTGTCTACAGTGCCCAGGGCAGAGACAGCGGGTTAATTTAGCTATTAAATATCCTGAGAATATTCTGGGAGACACCTCAGAGGTCAGCACGCTTGGAAAAAGGGTCTTCAGAAGACAACATGGCAGATTGGGAAGAGTCCTAAACTAACTGGCAGCGATCGGTCTAACAAGACAGACAAGACTGACACACAGGAACAGTAGCAGAGGCTGTGAACCCACAGAAATTACAGCAGCCATAACCTGAAGACCCCGAGGCTTGCTAGGCCGGTGCTTCACCCTGACCACGCCCCAAGCCTCTCACTGTGGGGATTCTAGGTAGGGGCTTCACCCTGACCACGCCCCCAGCCCCTCACTGTGGGGATTCTAGGCGGGGCTCCACCATGACCACGCCCCCAGCACCTCACTGTGGGGATTCTAGGCGGGGCTCCACCATGACCACGCCCCAACCCCCACTGTTGGGGATTCTAGGCGGGGCTCCACCCTGACCACGCCCCCCATCTGCTCACTGCGGGATCCTAAACTAGGGCTCCAACCCTTACCAAGCATCCAGCCCTGGACTTTCAAACTGAGGAAATAAATTTCTGCAGTTTTGAGTGCCCTCAGACTGTGCTCCTGAACAGGGCATCTGCTGTGGTTTGGAGATGTGGCTTCCGTTTCACCCACTGCGACTCATGTGTGGATGGCTTGTTCTCAAACTGATGGTACTGAGGGTAGGTAACGGGATCACGGCAGCACTCGTTTCATCCGTGGGTGAACCCATCGATCAATCATAGGCGAATGGGCTGTCGGAGGCAGAGCCTGGATGGAGGAAGTGGGCTGTGGAGGAAGTATCTGGCTCGCCTTACACTCCATCACAGTAGAAGCCAATGGGCCTAGAGTCCTGAAGCCACGAGGAAACCTAGCTGCCTGTCTTGGCTTGGCACAGTGGCCAATCCACACTAAGCACCCTGTATAACCCCTCCATCGACGGCCTTTCCCGATGCCTCTCCTGGGTAGATTCCCATAGCCCCTCACAACCTGTGGGGCCCAAAGAGCCTTGACAGCACTGATCCTGCACCCCGAGTTCCAGGCTCTGCAGCTGGAGGGGGTGATTTTCACGAGGGACACAAGGGAGACACACTCAGACATAGAGATCTCACATTGATGTCCCCAAAGCTCCCTCCCCCGTCTCTCACTCTTGAATCACTGTCAGTTCTGAAGGGAGGGACAGATCTGTGTCACTGCCCCAGAGGAAACAGAGCCACTTAATTACTTCTCTAGCCATGCTGCCCGCCCGGGACCCTGGTCCATGTCCCCAGTCAGGGGAGGACCTGGCCTGAGTCCAGGTCTGTGCCTCTGAGTCAAAGGTGACCAGAGATATTGTCACTCTAGGGAGCTCCTGGCACGGAGTGGGTCTTGAAGGCAGAGACAGTGAGTGCTCAGGACCCTGCAGGACCTGAGATGCCACAGCCTTAGGAGGTTTGCACGCCACAGTCCAGGCCTTCCCTCAGCCTTCACCAGGCCACCTTCCCCATCCCAGAACCGACAGCATCACTAATGGCCCCTCCGGTTTCTAAAGGAGTCCTGCTGCAGCTTCTACCTGTGGGTCCCTTAATCCTGTCACTGGTTTAATAAGTATTAACATATTAGATATACAGGGGCTGGAGAGATGGCTCAGTGGTTAGGAGCACTGACTGTTCTTCCAGAGGTCCTGAGTTCAAATCCCAGCAACCACATGGTGGCTCACAACCATCTGTAATGGGATCTGATGCCTTCTTCTGGTGTGTCTGAGGACAGCAACAGTGTACCCATATATAATAAGTAAATAAATAAACAAACCTTTAAAAAGCATATTAGATATACAATAGTCATATTAACTTATTACAGGGGCACAGTTTCAATCTGTGAGAGTAGCCCAGGCTGGCCTCGAACTCAGAGACCCGCCTACCTCTGCCTCCCGAATGCTGGGACTAAAGGTGTGTACCACGAAACCCATCTTATATTTTACTTCCTTTATATCTTGCCCTCTTGAGTTCCATTTCCTGAGAGCACAGTAGTCATCCCCTCAGACCACGTCTTCACTTCTCTGTCAACTTCCTTCCAATGATCCCGATGTTCCCTGGAGTCTCCCG
Source organism: Rattus rattus (assembly GCF_011064425.1). Classification (NCBI taxonomy): domain Eukaryota; kingdom Metazoa; phylum Chordata; class Mammalia; order Rodentia; family Muridae; genus Rattus; species Rattus rattus. Next base: position 153,876,384 of record NC_046154.1, on the reverse strand, counting down.
CTTGGACATTTCTTCTCATGGAATTGCATAGTCAAGTAGCCTGGGTCTCTCCAGCGAGCTGGCCAGTGAGCCCAGTGATCACCCGTGTCTGCCCTTCTAATGCTGGGATCGCAGACATGTGAATTCACACCCAGCCTCTACATGGGTGCTGGGGTTTGAACCCCAGCAACCTGTGCAACTCAGGTGCCTTAAGCACTTGGGGTGGCCCCCAGGACCTGCTTCGCCAGTGCTGCAAAGGTTCCATCAAGACAAACTGACGGGGGCACATAGCCACTCCCATCGTGGGGACAAAACACAAGCAGAGGCAAATGTCTGGAACTGGCTGGTTCCACAGGAGTAGGGGCACAGAGGACAGAGAGGGGAATTCGAGCCCGAGGTTGAGAATTGGGTGGAAAGACAGGGCTACAATGGTCTCATCTTTACAGAGACCCCAAAGCTGCAAGCCACCTCAAAAGACCCACTGATGTACAAAGAAAACTCCAGGGGTTAAAGATGACACAATCTGTGGCTAATGGCCCCACTGGGCACTTCCTTCTGTGTTCTCAGACCAAGTAAGATAAAAACACTCACCCTCAAACAATAAACAAAAACAATCTTGTATCCATGGCCCCAGCGAGGGGTATGGAGAATGGCCTGCAGGAAGAAACGGCCCTTTAAAAAACTTCAAATGCATGAGCGAACCCACACAACCAGGGCTCCACTCACAATGGAAGAGCATCAGGCTGGAAAGCAACGGCCCCAAGACGCACTCTTAGCCTTTGGAAGGGATCCTGTGGATCAACTGGGAAAGCTCTTGGCACAGACCAGCGGAGTCCAGGGACTCAGCACCAATGAGGCCCAGGAAAGTCCCCCAGACACCCCAACTCAGGATGCTAGTACTATACCCAACCACTGTGGGTTGACATGAAGGAGACTGGGAAACTGAAGGGGCTCTGGCCACACCTTTTATCTGGCCAAGTAGTACTCCCTCTCAAACTCCTGCTTGGAGTTCTAGGCCCCAGACCCACCTCTCTGCCCCAAAGCGATTATCCTGTTAGGTTAAATACTGTTCTGCATGCGTGTAGATGGTCTATACTCAGTGCCCTGCACACATTTGGAGGCTGGAGGATGATGCTGGGTATCTTCCTCTATCGCTCTCTGCCTTGTTTCCTTGCTTCCTCACTGAACCCAAAGTGAGGCTGGACTTCAGCAAGCTCCCCTGTCTGGAGTGCCACAGTGCTGGGGTCACTGGGGTCTGTGTGGCCATGCATGGCTTATATGAGGGTCCCTGAGATTTGAACTTGCATGCTCATGCTGGTGCAGTAAGCAAGACGGAGCCTCCCTCAGCCCTATTTTAGATTTTAGACAGGATCTCATCATTGTAGCTCAAGCTGGAACTCACAATCCCCCTGCCTCAGAGACCCAGTGTTGGGATGACAGGCAAGTCAATGCCCCATTCCTAGTGTGACCCTTAGGCACACTTGCACACACACACACACACACACACACACACACATCACACATGTATGGGCACCACACACACACATGCACACCACACACACATGGGTACCACACACACCACATACACTACATAGACATAGGCACCACACACACACACACACACACACACACATGCACACACACACACACACACACAGACACACACACACACACACACACACACACACACACACGTGCGGCGTGGTCACTCGTCCAATCACATGATCTGGGACTTGGCATGGGTTCTGAGAACAGAACAGGCTGACAAGGCGCCTTTGTTGGACTGGGAAGGAAAGAACGTTCGCAGAGCAGAGGGCAGCAGGAGCAGGAAGCTCCACTTGGCTGGGGGTGGGGTATGGAGGAGGCAGTAGGGTCAGGGTCCTCAGGCGGACCGACCGCCGAGGTCCTAGTGAGACTAGGAAGCTGATCTCCGATCTGCGTATTAGCCGCCATCGACTAAACCCAGCAAGAGGCTGTGGCTCTGAGCTCCGGGGCTTTGGGATGAAAAGGACCAGCACAGGGAAATGGATAAATTCACACCTTCACCTCAGAAAGAAAAGAGAGAAAGGCCTCAGGCCAGTATAGTAAGTTATTATGACCAGGACAAGCTCACTTCAGAACAAGTCAGAAGCAGTCCAGGTGTCTACGAATGTATGGTGGAAATACAGCATGGTTGGTCCACACAGCAGAGCGCCATAGTGAGCTGGAGCTCAGCTCTGAGGAATCTGAGGAACGCAAGGACATGGAACTCAGTGAGATAGAGACCAGGGCAGAAGGCCGCACAGCCTGCGACTCCATGATGGAAATGTCCAAACCAGGAGAAAGCGGAGCCTGGAACTGTGTCTGTGGGTGCTGGGCTGGGGCGGTGCAGGGTTGCCGGTAGAAGACATCTTCCTGGGGTGAGAACGTGGTATTAGCCTGTCATGTACAGATCATGGCTGCACCTGGAGACGAGCCCAGGAAAACCCTGAATTATTATGCTTAAAATGTTGAATTTTAAAATATGCAAATCAGACACGAATTTAAAATAGGAAAAGTGATCAGATCATCCACTTTCCAGAGTCCTCAGGAAGAAGTTGGCAGGTGTTTTAAAAGGCTCTCCGATGTCCCATCCCCAGCCACCAGAGGAGACTAAGACAGGACCGGTCCTTCCAGGAGCCAGGGAGAAAGCGGCCAGATCACAGGGAGGGGGAGACCCGAGGGAGCAGGTTGAGGTGTCTCCTACTCAGTCACAAATGGTGGCTTTCACCTCCCAGTGTGGGAGCGGGAAGGAGGCAACATCCAGGCCTCGTTGCCACAAGCACCTGGAATTGCCAAGGTGACACAATAAAGGACTCAGGCGTGGGACAATCTTCCACGGAAGAGAAGCAAGCAAGGGGTGACTTGCCAAGCCCCTGTCATATAGTCACAGCAGCCAGAGAGAAAACAAAAGGGTCTGGACTTTCAGCCCGCGTCAACCACAATGGATGCTGCAGTGGCCAGTGGCTGTGGCAGCCATTCTTTCTAGAAAGTTCTAAGGTCTCACTGTGTAGCCCAGGATGGCCTGGAACCCACTAAGTAGTCCAAGCTGGCCTCAAAGTCACAGAAATCCACCTGCTTCTGGGATTATGTTATATTTGTGAGGTACTGGGGACAACACCGGGGGCCTGGTGCATGCTGAGCTGTGTCCCCAACCCAGTGAGCATCATTTCAGTCGCTATTTCTAGACACAAAGAAAAAAACCTGTGACAACGTCTTGCGGGGGCAGCTTTCTTTCCTGTTACTACTTGGTGTGCCAGAGCAAACGACAGTTCTGTGCCGTGTGGACAAAGATGAGCCACCCCACTGGGCGTCCCTCGCCTGGGCACAACGGACTCACCAGGGGACCCCAAGGATCCTTCACGAAAGAAGCTGTGGGTGTGGGCAGACTTGGCTCAATCACTCACAATTTCAAAGCCACACAGAACTGGGTGTGATGACCACTCCATTAAAGTCCAACACTCAGGAAGCAGAGGCAGGGGGATCTCATTGAGCTCCAGGCCAGTCTGGGCTACACAGTGAGACCCTGTCTCAAAAAAGGAAGGAAGGAAGGAAGGAAGGAAGGAAGGAAGGAAGGAAAGCAAAATGAAAGAAATCAGAGAGTAGGGGTTGGGGATTTAGCTCAGTGGTAGAGCGCTTGCCTAGCAAGCACAAGGCCCTGGGTTCGGTCCCCAGCTCCAAAAAAAAAAAAAAAAAAAAAAAAAAAAAAAAAAAAAAAAAAAAAGAAAAAAAAAAAAATCAGAGTGTGGGCAATCTACACAGGGCCAAGTGTGGTGACCTCTACCTACCCTGTCACTCAAGAGAGAGACAGGAGGAACAGGAGAGAGAGGTAGCCTAGGCTACAAGGAGAGCTTGTTTCAAAAACAAAACTGGACAGGCCACCTGGAAGAACTAGGTGTCATAACAAATGCCTTGTAATCCCAGCAGTGGCGAGCCTGAAGCAGGAGGATGGACATGGCTTTCAGCCCCAGTGCCTCCCTGGGGGATTCTAGGCAGGTGCTCTCCACCCCTGGGCTCTGCCCCAGTCCACACACTGCCAACCTGGCTGCATAGATCACAGGTAGATTTCCTTGTCTCTGGGCTACGGGGTCTGGGCCTATTCATTCTCTGTGGGACGCTCTGGGCCCCTCGAGGCGCTGTGCAGTCTTAGGCTATACCCTGCGCACCAGGACCTCCCGGATTTAAAGCAGCTACACATGTCCCTGGATGTTACCCAGTGTTCCCTGCACAACGGAGTCACCCAAGCTTGGAGACAATCTTACACTAAACTGCAGGCTGACTGTGGCGATTTTGAGACAGCATCTCACTATGCATTTGTGGCTATCCTGGAACTCACAATGTAGCCTAAGCTAGCCTCAAACTTTCCATTTCTCGGACTCAGTTTCTTAAGGACTGGGAGACCATGACTGCCGCCACCAGGGTGGAGGGCACCCCAAGACGATATGGTGGGGGTCGAGGGGGATTTCCTGTAGTCTTTCTATGACAGCTTGCACTAGAATGGGCTTATCACACACCTTCTCTGGCCAGTACTGCAGGGAACCTACCTAGGGCTAGCTGCCATTTCCCTCACTGGGGTGGGGTGGGTTGGGGGAACTGAAGAACAGCAGGTGACAGACAGAAGCAGAGTCCCAAAGCCACTGAGAGCACTAGACCTGTCTGCAGCTGCAAACCGTGAGCTTGGTGCCTGGTTCCCTGACACTTGGTCACAGTTTCAGTATAACAGGAGATCCCCAGCCCTGTCACCCTCTCTCCCACCTCATCCCCCATCCTTACCCCAAACCCCACAGTGGAGAGCCACCCACACACCTTAACACTATTGCCCCTAACACTCCCACAGGAAGTTTCTGAAACAACCAGTCAGCTATGAGATTGTGCACCCCAAGATCTAAACCTATGTACCCTGAGTCCCTGAGAGGGACACACAGGTACCTCCCCTGCTCCATGTTCTTGTTTCCAAGGTGTTCGTACCATGTGCAAACAGACAGCAGACAAGTAGTGCCACACTCCTCCCGGACTGCACCCCACCCTTCCCGAATTGCACCCCACCCCTCCTGGACTGTACCCCACTCCTCTCTCACTGCATCCCACTCGACTGTACCCCACTCCCCCCTGACTTCACTCCATTCCTCTCTGACTGCACCTCATGCCTCCCCTACCGCACCCCACTCCTCTCTACACCTCATTTCTCGCTAATTGTACCCCACTTCTCCTGACTGCACCCCACTCCCTTGACTGCACCCCACTTCTGTCACCTCACCCCATACCTATCTGACTGCACCCAACTCTTGTCTGTCTGTACCCCACTCCTCCCTAGCTGACTGCACCCCACTCCTCCATAACTGACTGTAACCCATTCCTCCCTGATTGCACCCCACTCCTCTCTGCGACCCAACTCTCTCTGACTGCACCCCACTCTTGTCTGACTTCGCCCCACTTCTCTAGACTGCCCCCACCCTCTCTGAGGCAGCCCACTCATCTCCTACAGACCCGGACTCTCTTCAGCACGCCGAGCTCACCTGCCTCCAGCCAGTGTCTCAGTAGCCGCGCTGCCAAACGCACCGCGGGGCCTAAAGAGGGCTCTTCCATGGGGCGGGGTTTCCCGTGATGAGGGCGGAGCCTCTGTAGCATTCGGACCAATCAGAAGCCAAGATGGCGGAGGTTGGTCCAGAGGAGGAGCCTTGGGCCGAAAGTCTGGTAGGCTTAGCTTTGCGGGAGCAGGGCGGGGCTTTGGGCACGAGTGGGCGGGGCAAAACCAGCAATGGCACCTCCACGGGCCATTCACAAGCTGGAGGGCGGGGTTATGTTTCTAAAGACTGGCAAGCAATGGCGCAGTGGGAGGGGCCTCTCTGAGGAGACTGCCTAATCTTAGGCCTGTGTTATGTCAGGCGTTTTGTTTTGGCTTTTCAGTTTATTTTATTGGCGTGTATTCATTGTACAGCATAATGGGTTTCATTATGACATTTGCATACATTTATATCCCATATTCATCCTCCGCGCATCATTTTAGCAATAAGAAAACACCAACTAAACTCCACATCTCAGCCCACATCTAACAAGACAGCAGGGGCCAGTTAGAAAACCCAGGAGAGGGGTTGGGGATTTAGCTCAGCGGTAGAGCGCTTGCCTAGCGAGCGCAAGGCCCTGGGTTCGGTCCCCAGCTCCGAAAAAAAAAAAAAAAAAAAAAAAAAAAAAAAAAAAAAAAGAAAACCCAGGAGAGCCAGGACTGGGAAGCTCACTTGCGGTTTTCCCCAAGTAGGGACCCAGGATAGAAAGGAACTATTAATTTTTCATTTGCTTGTTTATTTATTTTTTTCTGCATTCCGATGTTTATCTCCAGTTTTTTCTATTTTCTCTGTTACTTGGGTTTTTTGGGTCTTGCAGTACTGGGCTTGGGTTATACCTTCAGCCATCTTTTTTTGTCTTTTTTTTTTTCCAGGGCTGGGGACCGAACCCAGGACCTTGTGCTTCCTAGGTAAGCGCTCTACCACTGAGCCAAATCCCCAACCCCCCTTTTTTTGTCTTTTATTGTCAGACAGGGTCACAGTATACCCGGGCTGGCCTTGAATTCACTGTGTAGCTTAGGATGACTTTGAACCTCCAGTGGGTGCAGGGGCACCAGGGAATCATTCTGGGAGCCCCAGTCCATGGGTCTGCATTCTCCACAAGTTCTCTTGGTGACCTCAGAGACATCTGGAACATTCCTGCAGATAGCAGTTGTCCCAGGGAAAGACCAGGGCAGCCCCTCGGTGGGTGACCTCAAGATTCTGGTCTGGAGAGACATTCTATGACAGGCAGTCTGCTGGCTTGGCTCCCTGGGCTCATGTCATACACACACACACATGCACATGCATACATGCACACACATACATGTACACACATACATACACGCACATGCACACACACATGAGTGCCCCCACCACACACATGCATGAACACATGCACAGACAGGCACACACATGCACATGCACACATGCACACATGCACACACACACACACACATACATGCACAAACACTGCACTTCGTGTTGTACAGAGAAAGCCCAGGACCTTCCTGCAGCTCTCTTCCTTCCCAGACTGGCACATTGCATCCAGGCTGTGTCTGGACCCTACTACTGTAGAAACTGGAGTCATGGTTTGTAGTCTGCCTGGTAATGTTGGAACTCCATATCCTCTAAATAACTCAGATGCAGACTTGGGCTATGTTCCAGCACTTGAGAGAATGAGGCAGAAGGATTGCTCTAAGTTTGAGGTCAGGTTGGGCTACATGGTGAGTTTGAATTCCCTGTAAGCTACATGAGACCCTGTTTCAAAAACTAATGTTGGACAGTTCGCTCAATGGTTAAGAGCACTAGCTGATCTTCCAGAGGTCCTGAGTTCAATTCTCAGCACCCACATGGTGCCTCACAACTGTCTCCAGTTCCAGGGGATCTGACACCTTCACAGAGACACGCACACAAGCAAAACAGTAGTGCACATAAAATTTACATAAGTAAATAAATAAATACAAACATTAAGAGGGGCAGGCGAGGTACCGCAATAGGAAAAGTATCTGCCGCGAAGTCTGAGAGCCGGAGTTCCATCTCCGGGAAGACCAAACCATTACGTCATTACGTCCTCTCATCAGCACACACATACTGGATCGTGTGTACATGAGCGCGCGGGCACACGCATACACAAATTTCCCAAATGTAATTCAAAACAAGATCCACAAAAACTATGCTTTTACGACATGCCATGCGATTGACTCTAAGTCGATCCAGAAGGCCGCACTGCGCCCAATGGCCACCAGGGGGAGCGCTGGAGCTGCCCGCCATGGACACACCCCCTTCCTCTCTGTCCAGAGTTCATCATGCTGCCCCAGACTAGTCCAGTTATTCACTTTATGTGTAAGGATGTTGTGCGTGCGTGCACGTGTCTGTGCGCGCACCGTGTGTGTGTGTGTGTGTGTGTGTGTGTGTGTGTGTGTGTGTGTGTGTGTGTGTGTGTGTGTACACGAGACACCATATGCAGATTATACAGAACTGGAAATGGCATCCAGGGCTTCATCCACAGCAGGAGAGCACGGCCAAACTTCATATTATTATATGAAAGATAAACACACCATTGCTTTTCCGGCCTCCCACTGGAGGATTCTCGACTGAGGCTCCACCCCTGAACACGCCCCCAGCCCCTCACTGGGGATTTTAGGCTGGGGCCCCACCCTGAGCACGTCCCAGCCCCTCAATGGGAGATTTTAAGCGGGACTCTACCCACGACCACACCCCCAGTCCTTGGTACGTATGATTTGTTTTTTTTTTCCTTTGTTTTGTTTTCTCTCATTCTGGTCTTTATTTCTCTGGTTCTGTGAGGCTTATATTTTGGGGTTTTTGTTGTTGTTGTTGTTTGTTTGTGTCTGCGTAGGCACTGGTGGATATGCCCGTGGCAGAGGCCAGGGGAGGGTGTCGGTGTCCTCCTCTTTGACTCTATGCCTATATCTTCCAGTCAGGGTCTCTCCCTGAACCTGGGTCTCATGTTTTCTATCCTAGGCTAAAAGTGGAGTGATGCCTTTTCCTCAGCTTCCTTGGCTAGGGTTACAAGGAATCCTGGCTTGTTACAGGGAGCTAGGAAGTGAACTTTGGTTCTCTACAAGAGCTGCAAGCATTTTTAATCACTGAGCCACCCCTCCAGCCCTTGTTGTTTCTGTTGGATTCCTGGCAATGTGCCTCCCTATTTGGCCTCCCGTGCTGGGATTAGAGGCAGGGGCGGGCAGCCATGCTCAGTTGTATGTGGTGACTGAAGGTGAGGGGCTGAAAGGCAGGCGCCCTGCCTGTGCATGCTGTGGCTGTGCCTGGTATCCAGGTCAGAGCCAGGTATACAGTGGTGCCATTACACCCAGTGAATGGGCGAATGCATGAATTAGTGAACGAATGAGCTCACCCAATCTGTCCTTCAAATGGCAGAGGGGAGCTTGGGGAGGGGAAGGACTGGGCAGAAGACATGGAGAGATATCAAGTGAAAAGCTGAGCTACTGAGACAGAATCCAGGCAGCCTTGCAAGGCCCAGAGGAGGACCAGACACTGCTTTCATGGCCCAGGAAGCTTATTCCTGACCTTGGCTGTGACATCCGCTGCATCCCACCCCATCCCCTCCCCCCATGCCCATCCTCCATTTCCAGCCCTCACCTGCAGCGGGCAACTCACAACCCCACAGAAGCCACGAGGCACAGGGGAGGCAGGATCCACATGTTTATTGCAGGAAGACAAGGTCTACAAGAGAACGTACACAGACCCCACATGGGACGGGGCTCCCACATGCGGGGGGCAGGGGTGGGTCACAGCAAGCGAGGCCTGGCGGGGTCCCCAGCACCAGAGATGCCTGGGCAGGTTGGCCAGCAGCCAGGGTGGGCTCCAGCCTCCCCTGCCACCCAGCCCAATTCTCCCCAGGATGGGCAAGGCTGGCCAGGAGAGGCCTGGGGTGGCCCAGAGATTGTGCTATCAGGGTGTGTCCCTGAGAAAGGGCTGTGACCCCCTGTCCAGCCAGGAGCCACTCCCGAGGCTTGGGAGCAGGTGGCAGCTATGGGGGCCCTGGACTGGCTGGGGGTCAGGGCTCAGCTAAGCTCAGGCTCAGGCTTCAGGCTGTGACCTCCCTGTGCCTGACACAGAGAAAGGAGCACAGTGAGGTCTGGCCCACTTGGTCATCTGGCTTCGGCCTTCTTTCTGCCTCTCTGTCTCTTAGAGTCCATGTCTCTGTCTCTCTCTTCTCTCTCTCTCTGTCTCTCTCTCTCTCTCTCTCTCTCTCTCTCTCTGTCTCTCTCTCTCTCTCTCTCTCTCTCTCTCTCTCTCTCTCTCTCTCTCTCTCTCTGTCACACACACATCAGGACTCCGCTCGCCTGCCCAGGCCACTGACTGGTCTGCAGCCGCTGTGAAGTGATGACCTCGCATTGAGGCCTCTGTACTACATCCTTGTCACTTCTGAGCCAGGAGCCAGCTCACCACAGCCTGGAACAGGACCCGTTGACCGTCGGACAGGCCTGTGTCACCCACCCCTGAAAACACAGAGCCACACAGACATACCACAATGTCTAGGTGCCCTCCACAGCCACATACACTGTGGTCTCACTAAGAACACCAAGTGGTGCAAGAACACCCCATCCCCAGACAGACACACACCCATCCACACACACGGTCACAGAAACACACACTTCTAAGTCACCCTCATGTGGGTGGGACACAGGCCCAGGAGCCGCTCGGGGTCCCAGACAGTCTCGCAGATACCATGGGGGCTCCGTAACTCAGGGCGGACGTGGGGAGCAGGCTCTGGAGTACACGTGACCAGCAGAGGGGCTCAGGTACTGTCAGAGCCCTGGGGCAGCAGCCACTGTTCCATCACCTCCCACAGAGGGGCTGATAGTCCCTCACCTGGGCACCCCATCACCAACGCCCCAAACCCCCAGTCGGGGTGGCCGTGGAGGCACCACTGTGCCAAGGTCTCTGTCTCAGCAGAAGGCAGTGTCCAGGCAGCCGCTCCACACTCCAGGCTCAGGGTCCCCATGCACCTCCCCTGAAGGGCAGTCCTGGGCTTGTGCTGTGGGTGTCCGCCATTCCAGAGGCGGTGCTCTGGGCGGGCATTGCTGCAGGCCCTGTGTTTATTGCCTGGGGCCTGAGGCCCCGCCCGCGGGCCCATCCACCCTGGTGTGCAGACAGGAGAGGACAGGGGTGTTCTGGACCCAGGGAAGGACACAGGTCAGAGGTCATGGGGAAAGGACAGGATCGGGTGAGAGAAATAAGATATTAGTGAGGGAAGATGAGGTCAACGGGAACTCCCCGGAGGTCACAGTGATAGAATGTGAGGGGCAGGGACAGTGGACATGGCTGGGAACACCCGGGGAAAGGGACAGAGATGGAGAGGCAATATGGCCTCTCTGGTCCTGACTGGGACAAGCAGTTCCTTAGCCGGGTCCCTGTTTTCAAATCTGCAGGGATCAAACCCCCAGTGTGTGGTTGTGGGGTACAGATAGAACGGGGGTGGGGGGGAGCAGAGAGAGACACAGAGGGAGAGGTCGGCAAAGGATGAAGCCATGGAGGTGTGAAGGGCGGGGATGGAGCCCGACCCTACTGTAGGCTGGTGGGGATGGGAAGAGGGAGGAGAGATGGCGGGAGTGGGAGGAGGGATGGGCAAAACGAACTAAGGAAGGAGGAGCAGGAGCAAAGAAGGGAGGGACAGAGAAGAGAGAGGAGGGGGAGGGAGGAGGGAGGGGAGCAGGAGCCCGGGAGGCCCAAGCCGGCTCTGGCGGGCTCACATAAGCGCGCACTTGCCCTTGATGCGGTCGGCCCTCTTCTGCTTGTTGGAGCGTTTGCCGTCCACGCTGAGGCTGACGCTGCGGCGCGTCTCGAGCGTCAGCAGCTCCTGGAACAGCTCCTTCACGTTGTAGTTCATCTTGGCCGAGGTCTCCATGAAGGCGCACTTCCACTCCTGCGCCACGGCCTGCGCCTCGCGGGTGTGCACCTCCCGCTGCGTCTCGTCACACTTGTTCCCCACCAGCATGATGGGGATGTCCTCCACGCTGCCCTTGATCTGCACGATCAGCTTGTAGATGGGGCTCAGCTCGTCCAGCGACTGCTTGCTGGTCACCGAGAACACCAGGATGAAGGCGTGGCCCTTGGAGATGGACAGCCGCTGCATGGCCGGGAACTGGTGGCTGCCGGTGGTGTCCGTGATCTGCAGTGTGCACACGCTCTTGTCACAGCTGATCACCTGCCGGTACGTGTCCTCTATGGTGGGGATGTAAGTGTCACGAAACGTCCCCTTCACAAAGCGGAGCACCAGGGAGCTCTTGCCCACGCCGCCTGCGCCAAATACGACCACACGGTAGTCATTGCTCTGTTCTGGCATCTTCTCTGAAGCCGGCTGGGAGGACAGGGCCGGCTGCTAGAACCCCAGACCGACCCTGTTGGAGAAGGGACAGTAAAATATGTCAGACCACATGAGCCCAGGATAGCCCCCTGACCCGGTGGCCGGGTCACGGCGGTGCTGGTCTTTCCTCAGCCAAGTGTCTCCCAAGTGGCCCTCACAGCCACTCTGGCTGACTGCAACTTCAGGAGGGCTCCCTGTCAACCTCTCAGCTTCTTTCTCTCCGAGATCTGTAAAGCCCGGAGCTCTCCGAGCCGGGCGGCATAGGGAGCTGCTGAAGATGGTGCAGCTGATGAGGCCAGGATGCAAAGATGCCCACGTCAGCAATGGGTCCCACCTCAGGCCTGACTTCCACGGAGCCCCCAGGTCTGCACCGGTGTATGTGCCTCACTCGGAGCTTCACCATCTTCCTGCCCCATCCTCACCCCGTCTCAAAACGAAACAGAACAAAAAACCAAGATGGTGTTGGAGAGCCGGCTGCCCGGTGACAGCATGGGCTGCTCTCACAAAGGACCTGATTCTGTTCCCAGCACCCGCTCACAGCCACCAGGGGATCTTATGCCTTCTTCTGGCCTCCGAAGGTACACACATGTAGTGCCCAGACGCACATACACAGAAGGAAAAAATAAATAGAAAAGAATGCAATGAGCTGGAGAGATGGCTCAGTGGCTAAGAGCACCGGCTGCTCTTCCAGAGTCCTGAGTTCAAATCCCAGCAACCACATGGTGGCTCACAACCATCTGTAATGAGATCTGGTGCCCTCTTCTGGTGTGTCTGAAGAAAGACAGCCACAGTGTACTTATATATAGTAACTAAATCTTTTTTTTTTTTTCTTTTCTTTTTTTCGGAGCTGGGGACCGAACCCAGGGCCTTGCGCTTGCTAGGCAAGCGCTCTACCACTGAGCTAAATCCCCCAACCCCAATAACTAAATCTTAACAACAACAACAACAAAAAAAAAAAAGGAACCCCATTGTGAAAAATCAGACGTGGCAGTACACAGCCATAGTCCCGGAACTGGGGAGGCTGAGGCAAGGGCATAGTGAATTGTGGGCAACTCTGGGTTACAGAGCGAGACTCTGACTAACACATCCTCCGGTCACTGAGGTGGCCCACACCTTTGGTGCAGTGCAGAGGAAGAGGCAGGAGTGTCTCTGTGAGTTTGAAGCCAGCCTGGGCAAACTGGGCTGAATATCGAGACCATGTCTCCAAAAAACAAACAAACAAAAAAGCAAAGAGAAAAACAAGACAGTAAGCAGGTATCAGACCTGCGGCAACTGACACAACAAACACGCCCAAAGAGCAGCCCAGGGCCTCAGCCTCAGCCCTTCATGTCCTGAAGACTGGCTTCCAGCCTGGCTCCGGGAGCCTGCCACATGAAATAGCCTCCTAAAAGACTCTGACACTGACACTGACACTGGGGACATCCAGGAATCGAATGTGTAAATCCCGAGTCTCTAGAAGCAGTTCCTGGGACAAGGGGACTCTCAGCTCAGCCTTGAAGCTGAGTGGGGCCTCCCTGTCCCTTCGCCCGTGCCTTGGCTTCCTTCTCAGGCCGCCGTGTGCTCAACAGAATTCCTGGCAGGGATTCCTTGGGTTTCTCTCCTGTTTTTGCTCAGAGAGGTTCATGGGTCTCAGAGGGTCACACAGCATGAGGACTCCTAAAGTAGCAGAGGTGGGGAAGACGTGTGTGGAGGGGAGATTAAGGAGGCCTGTCCCTACTACTGTCGTCCCTCAGAGTCCTTTCCCCACCTCTTTCCCCCTCAGGCACATACAGAGAAGGTTCAGAGGACTGCCCTGGAGTCAGTGAAGGGGCAGCTGTGTCCTTGGGGTTCAATTTTGTCTTCTATGGGATGACAGGCACCCAGGCCTAGCCTGGGAGAGGGGACCAGAAATACGGTTAGAGGTGAGTGCTTCTAACCCAGCCTGCAATGAGCCCCAAAGCTATGGCAACCTGTGGTTCTGGGGTGAGGAGGAGCGCCCTCCATGGGGTCTGAAGGTATATTCGGAATTATCGAATGTGCCTAAATAAAAGGAAAATGCAACAACTGGAGCCAATGCTAGTGACACCCAGAACTCTCAAGCTGGACACTTACCCGAAGCGTCCCTGGATTCTACACAGGGGACTTCTTGGCCTGGGGAAGAGCTGGGGGTGCTGGCATGGCGCTACTGTCCAGCCCAGCACTCTTAGTGTTTCTCTTGGAGGGTAATGGGAGGGGATACCCAGAGATAGCACCCCACTGCTCTGGGGGGATCTAAGGCGGCACATGGAGGTGGGATGTGTGCCCCTCAACGTGACCCCATCTTGGTGGTGGGCACGGGGGTTGCAGTGCCCACTTAGATGGGTGCTGAGGTTTGGGCCCCTGACTAAGAGAGTCCTGTGCAATCCAGGTCTCCTTCCTCTGGGGATCAGGGAGAGGGCCCTGAACTTGCAGTGAGAAGAGCTTTGCTCAAGGTCATATCTAAGAGGTGGCATGACTCAGAGGGACTTAAAACTGGGCCCTGCTCAGCTGCTGTGTCCAGGGGGCTCAGAGGTGCTCGGCCACCCCGTCTGAGTCACCCCAGCCCTGGGCCAGCCTGGCCAAAGCCTCTCAATCCACAGAGCAGCACAGGGCAGGGCCCTGGGACCATGAAGCCACCTCAGCTGCAAAGAGCCAGGATGGCCTTGGCCAGGGGGAGTCTGGGGGCAGGGGCACTGACTAGTGTGGGTGGCTGATCTAGGGGCTGCAGACTAGGGGCTATGATGAAGAACGGGCAGCTTTAGGGACTCAAGGGAATGGTGGGGCTCCCCAGGAGTCAGGAGTGGTCTCAGAGGAAAGAAGGAGTCCTGAGAGAGGGGCTTGGTCACGAGGGTGCAGGGCTCTATGGGTGGCAGTGAGGGACCCGGGCCTTAGCAGGCAGTTCGCAGAGGGCATGTATGAGGGGACCAGGGCCCAGAAGGTCCCGAGTGATGCTCTGCGTGGCCAGGCAGGGGTGGGGCGACCGGGAGCTGTCCATGGTGACCGCTGGACTCCCGGGGACAAGCAAAGCCTGGCGTGGTGGCCCGGGAGGGTGGGGCCGGAACAAAGGGATCATGGTGGCTTGGGGACCCCTCCCCACCCTTTATGGCCGCGGCTGCCCCGCCGCCTACCTGGGCCGCTGTGGTCCCCGCCGCTGCGCTGCTGTCCGCGCCGCCGCAGTCCCGATGTCCCCGCCCCAGCTGCGCTCCGCCCCGCCCGCCCCGCCCGCCCCGCCCGCCGGACCCGGGCCCAGGCAGCTGCAGCCCCAGGTCACGGCCAAGCCCGCCCTGGGTGTCCATCAGCAACCCGCGGCATGCAGAGCTCTGGGCATCGGGACACCCACACCCACGCGCACCACGTGGCCACCTGCACCGCAGGGAACGCGGGTGGGTGACAGGACCCGTCATGTGAGGTCCTGGAGACACAGTGACCGATAGTCAGGGGTCGCACTGAGAAAAAAGAGAACTGGGAATTGGGGGAAGTGTGACACAGGTCAGATTAGCGAGGGGCAGAGGAGGTGGTGGGGAGGGTGTGAGTTGGGTACATAGATCTTCATAAAGTGTCAGCCACACCAGGGAGTCGGAGGCAGGGGAATGGCTGTGAGTTTAAAGCCATTCTGGGATACAGTGCAGAGACCTCTGTGGGAGATAGAAGGAAGGGTTCTGGGAGAAAGGGAGGGAGAGAGAAATAAAAGACAAAATAACAAAAGAACTCCATTATTGGGGTTGTAGCTTGGAGGGTCAATGGATCCGCTGCAGAGGCCCAGTCTGATGGGGTTGGCCTGCCATCCCAACATTGGAGGCAGAGGCAGGAGGACCAGGAGTTCGAGGTCAGCCTCCGCTACATATTTTCTGGAAAATATGAGACCTTGCCACAAACAAACAAACAGAAGGAAGAACGGAAGAAAAGATAAAAGCCCGCTGTTCTGGTGTGTGTGTGTGCCCTTGCCCAGCTGAGGCCCTGGATCCACCCACACACTGGAAGGAACACGTGACAAAAGTTTACTTTGTATCTTTAAAGATTCTGCCCAGCCTGACAGCCTAGGGCGGATCCCTGAGACCCACTTGGAAGACAGCAGGACAGCTCCAACAACTTGTACTCTGATTTCCACACGGAGAAGCTGATAAAGAAAATGTTATTTAAATTTCATTTTAATTATTAGATTTATTTATTTGGATTTTGTGTATGAATGCTTTGTCTGCATGCCAGATGCACTCCGACACCAGAAGAGGGCATTGGGTCCCCTGGAGCTGGAGTTACAAACAGTTGTTAGCCACCATGCAGGTGCTGGGAATTGAACCTGGGTCCTCTGGAACAGTTGTTGACTACTGAGCCAGCTATCTGAACCCTACCTAATTTTACAGTGTTTTTGCTGTTGTTGTTTGTGGTAGGGTCTCCCTCTACAGACACCCAGGCTCACCGGCTCCTTCCCTGCTCACTTCCAACATGGCACTTCTCCCTGGGTCACAGCACATCTTCCTGGCTTGGACTTAAGGATCTCCACGGTTGGCCTGGCTCTTTCTTGGCTATTCATGCCCACTCATCCTAGGCTGCCTCAAGCTGCCACCTGAAGAATTTACCTCCTTCTTACCCTGGCCCTGGGAGTGCCTCAGAAAGTGGCTCCATCCTCCTACCCTGCCTCAAGATGGAGTCAGCCTAGTGGGAAGCCAGAGCTCTGCTCTGGAATACCCTGTCCTACAGAAGCCCCAGCTTACAGTTTCACCTCACCCTTGGAGTAGCTGGAAACAAACCCATAGGGTGGCCCCCTTTCTTGGGTGCTGAGGATTGGGGTGGGGGGCTTGGGACTAGCGGGCAGCTTCCTCAGTCTGTGACAGCTGCCTGGGTCTCCTGAGAGATGGGGTGGGGACCTCTCAGCCCAGCTCTGACCAGCTTCTTGGCTTTCCTTCGGGCACTGGCCCAGGCTGACTCACTGGAAGGAGCCTGGCCACACGAGGATGCTATTTATAGATGCCAGGCCAGGCTCTGGGCGTCAGGAGTCACTGAAGACAACCTTAGTTGCTGCCTCCCTCCTGCAGTAGCTCCTGTGTGGGGACGCTGTACTCTGCCCTGCCATACGGAGCTGTATCAGGCAGATGCACTGGAGTTGGGACTTAGGAAGCTGAGACCGGCCAGCCTGCACTGCGTTTTGAAGTTCAAGCCTGTCCATCACGTCCTACCCCCATCACTTCTTTTAAAAGCCATGCCATGTCCCCAGCAGCAGGGTGGGCGAGGAAAGACCTGGGGGAGGGCAGATCTGCCTGTAAAGTACCTGCCTGCACACACAGGTGGCTTGATCCAGCTGTGGGAACATGGGGAGCGGGTGGGACAGGAGGATTCCTGTGGTGTGCTGACCTGGTGAACTAGATAAATCTGCCACTCCATGATACTGACACCGTGTCTTAAAAACCAAGGTGAGGAGTCGGGGTAGCTCAGCAGTTGCAATACCAGCTGCTCTTGCAGAGGACCTGGGTTTAATTCGCAGCACCCACATGGTGGCTCCCAAACTACCTGTAACACCAGTCCCAGAGGATCTGATGCCCTCTTCTGCCTTCCATAGGCACTGTGTGCTCACTCACATGCTCATGTAGACACACACACACACACACACACACACACACACACACACACACACACACTGTGTCACCATACAGCCCTCGGCAAGCAGCCTGGACTCTATGGAGACCAGATATGCTGCTGTCTTCTGGTCTCCTTGAGAACAAGGGACCATGTGGTGTAAGACATCTATTCACAAAAAAACAAAATAGTTTAAATCTCCATTTGTTTATTTATTTTGCAATAGGGCTCACTCATAACCCTGGCTGGCCTGGAACTCACAGAAATCCTTCTGCCTCTGGGGTGCATGGATTAAAGGTGTGGACAGCCATGCCTAGTTTAAAAACTGTTATTACATACATTGGGGGTGTGGGACGAGCACACACAAGTGTGTGCATGTGTGCCACTGAGCACCTGTGGAGATCAGAACAGTGAGGAGGCAGCTCTGTTAGCACACGGGTCCCTGGAATTGCACTAAGGTCTGCCACTCGTGGTGGCGAGCACCTTCGCCCACTGAGCCCCTCACCGGCAGTGTCTCTGGGTTTTTCTTTCTTCTGTGGGAGCACTCACTAATGATGCCTGGGCGTTCTGATGTCACTTTTCTCATCACTGGGGGGTGACTTACAGGTGGGACTCCTCCCCAGGAGGACTGCGCATGACATCTGGGCACACGCAATTGTCCTCAGCCATGGAGCTCCTGGCTCAGAGCAGGTGGACTCCAGAGACAACCTGGGGGGTGGAGGGACGCCCCACAGAAAATACCCTAGCCCTGTGGGACAATACCAGGCTTGAAAAGCTTCCTTGGGCAGGTGGGATGCAGGGCAAAGATCGGTCAGGTCCCTCCCATCCCATCCCACAGGGCAGGATGCCAGGAGCTGGCTGTGCCTGGTCCCGCCTGCACTAATAACTTGTTAGGGGAACACAAACAAGCCATAGGAGACGCTGACATGCTGTTATTACAAACACAGAGCAGCAGTGAAGCTGGGCCACCCGCACCACCCTCTCTCTCCTGCCTAGCTGGGTCCCTGCTGTGTCCCCCACAGGAGACAGTGCGTGGGGGCGGCCTGGGCCCTGCAGCACCCTGGGCCTCCTCTTCCATATCCATTCATGACAGCTGCATCTGTCCTAGCATGGCCCAGGGTCTCCTGGTGGCTGGGGGCAGGGGCTGTCAGCTAAACTGACACTCAGTAAGAGATACAGAGGCCCCCCAGTGGCCGGTGAGTTGGCACTTAGGATGACTCTCAGAGACCCGGAGGTCTAATGGGGAGGGTCCAGGTCCTCAAGTTGCTGTCCCCAGGGGCAGAGCAGCTGGTGCTGGGAAGGAGAGATTTTATGCCATTTTATGCACCCATGGGGAAGGTGCAGACTCCCTGTTGGGATGGTCAGACAAGGTACCTGGCTCTTCTTACCCTGGACTAGTCTTTGTCACCTGAACCCATACCTACAGGGTCTTGGTGGCCCCAAGGGAAGCTGGAGAACCCTTTGGATGCCCCGCCCCCAACCCCATAGTTAAGTCGGGGTGGAAGAGAAGTACAGTAGGCCAAGTGGCATTGTGGGCAGGTCTCCTGCATGGTCAGGGTTTGACGTCATGGGGCTCAGCAGTGGCTCCTCAGGAAAGAACCCCAGAAACTGCTAGGAGAGGCTTCAGCCATCGGCAGAGTGGGCCCCTCACTGGGAGCCCTAGTTCCTGATGTCTGCAAGTAGAGTGTGAACTCAGGTTTATTACAGCACTAAGACATGGGGTCTGAGGACAGTGCCCAAACCCCAGCTGTCCCCAAGGCCCTGTCTCTTTGTGCCTTGTATCATCTGAATGTAGCTGGGTAGGGGCACACTGGACAAGTCATTTTGGTAACCTGGCCATGGTGACAGGGCACTAGGGAGGAGTCTGACATCCGGCATCCATGTGTTGAGGTGAAGCCTGGTAAACAGACCCCAGGCTAGGGGAGGTGGTAAGCTGTGGCAGGCTTCTGTCCCCAGAGAGTCCTCACTCAGGCTGTCCCAAGATGCTGGCGTTACCACGGTGACACGCACCATCCTCGTTGCCAGGTGCTGAGTCTCCCCGGCTCCTGCCTTTCCCTGTGTGCGGGGGAGGCCCCCCCACTCTGGTGATCACAACAGAGCAAGAGAACAAGAGGGGCCATTCCTGAGGGCCAGGCAAGCATCTGGGCTGTCCCCTTGCTCATATGACCCACATGTACTGTTCCTTTCATAAACTGTCACCTGTCACACAGGAGCAACCAGAAAAACTCAGGGTGATGGGGGTGAGCAGGGCCTTGGCTCCAGGGAGAACATGGCAGGACCCCTGGGGTTGTTGCTCCCCATCTGCAGTCCCCACCCCTGGCTCCATAATTGATGGCTCAGGAGCAACAACAAAAACGGGAAGGGTGACGGGATATGAGGTAACATGGCCACACAGGCTTTGGTAAAGAACTTTTAAGACGTTTTTAAAAGCAATGTCTGTAGAGCCAGGTTCTGGAGGAGGGCAGAGAACGGTGACAGCCCAGGAGGCCCCTGTGTGTGAACCGCGGCCCTTGAGCATGGCTGGCTAGGGACGCGCTCTGTGTCCTTTGGGGATTCAGGGCTCACCACTTGAGAAAGACCATGCCGGCCAGAACTGCGTAGCCCAGCACCAGGAACAGCACCTTCAGCAGTTGCTCGCTCCTCTCCTCCAGTTCCTTGGCCAGGATCTCCAGGAAGGTGACGAACAGGAAGGTGCCACCAGCCAAGCCCTGCAGCAGCGCCGATGCCACGCTGCTGGCCACGCTGCGGGCACTCTCGATGCCCAGGCCCAGCCCAATGCCCACCGGGATCATGGCGCTCACGGTCACCGCCAACTTGGCCGCGTCCCTCAGGGGTACTGCACTTCGGGCCATGCTGATGCCCAGGGCCACAGCCACCAGCGTCTCATGGACCGCCACACCAACGAACAGGCTGACCACACGCTCACCCTCCTCCTGCAGCCCCAGCGCCAGGCCCTCAAACACCGAGTGTGCAGACAGCGCGAAGACCAGGCTGAGCAGCCGCAGCGGCCCAGGGCGGCCCAGCTCCCTCAGCCGCAGCCCTGCGCCATGGCTGTGCGCAGTGGGCTCAGGGTACAGGCCGTGGCTACGGCCGCCCACACCCACAAATGGGCTCTCGTACTCCGAGTCGCTGCCGGCATCTGAGCCAGCGTTGAAGGTCTCCAGGTCTATAAAGGGAGGCCGCTCCCGGCGGAAGGTCAGCACCAGCTGCTCCACGAACACAGTGAGGAAGAACCCCACCATCATGAGGGTCTCGGCCAGCGGGTAGTCAGTGCTGATGTGGCCCAGGCTCAGTACCTGCTGCAGCTGTGGACACAAGGCCGGGTGAGCTGCAGGCCTCCCTTTCAGGCAAGGACACTCAGGAGGCTAAGGCAGTTGGATGGCAAGCTCCAGGGTACCCGGGCCCCAAGGAGACCCCACCTCAAGCAATCAGACAGCACAGAGAACAGGACATACTGATGCATGATTCTGATCCCAGCACTCAGAAGCAGGCCATGGCCACACAGAGAGACTCTGCTTCAACTGGACAACAAAAAGACACTGCCCAAGTCATACCAAGGTTAAGCAGAGAGGGCCAGAGTGTGACACAACTGTCTCGCATGGCTTCCATTCCCAGCATTGGAAAACCACGTTTATAACCTGGAAAAAAACCTCCAAACCCCCTTGGTACTGACTTGATGGAAGGCAGAAACCAACTCAGAAACCCTCTGCTGTCTGCATGAGCAAACCCCACACACGCATTAATATTTATAAAAGGGAAAACAGTGCTGAGCGAGAAACACCAGACAAGGCTGCTGGCTGGCCTTGCCCGGGCTGTCCCCAGAGAGGACTCCAGCTGTGAAAGACAGCACTGGATGCCTGGAGGCCAGCCCTACAAGGGGGAGCTGTCACGTGTGCACCTGAGGCCACCGAACAAGTTCAGGCCCAGGAGATGAGAAGCTAGATGCTGGGTACATCACAGCAGCATGGGGGACTCGGGCCCAGGGTCCCAGCATGAGGAAGCTGTGACAAGAAGCTACAGAGCAAGACCTGGTCCCCTCGGACTCCTAACTAGCACAGACAGTAAGCACTGTAGCCCGTGGTGGGCTGGGCTCTCACCAAGGGTCCCAGGAACAGGAATCTTGCTCACTTCTGGCCACGGATGCCCCGGCCCCAGGTCTTCCGTGCTCACTGCAGCCTTGGCAGAGGCTTTCTCGGGCTACAGGACTGAGGTACCCAAGTCCCTAATGGCCAGGGCAGCTGCTGGGAGGCCAGGCTCACCCAGGTCTCATATGACTCCCTTCATAGTTGCAGAGCTGGCAGCCCTCACTAACTCTGCAGTCTCAGTCACAACTGTGACTGGAAGGAGGTTCTGCTGCCTTCCAAGCTGCTCATGACCCATGCAGGCACATTCATGGTGACAGGCTGGGGCTCTGACCACAGCCACTGAGAAACGGGTCCCAAGGCTGGATTACAAGGGGCCAGGATGTGAACCTGGCCACCTCCAGCTGCACAGTGAGATGGGGCCATAGGCCAGGAAGTGTCCTGGGTCCAGAGAGGATCCGACAGGAGTAATTGCACATGGCCTGTGTACTCCAGAGTGGGCGACTGCTCTGTCTGAAATGCACCGCCCACTAGGCTCACCTGTGGAAAAGGCCCAGTGCCCAGGTGAGTAGATAAGGCTCAGAAAGGGAAGCCCTGACATAAGGTCACACAACAATTTGCTTTCTCCCCCGTCTTCCTTGAGCATCTGTGTTGAAACGCATTGGAGCTTGGGATGCACTGATGCGCTTTGCCACACAAGCATGAAGACCTGAGCTGCAGCCCCAGAACCCCCTGGGAACCTGGGTGTGGTAGCCGTTCAGCCTGAAGCACAGGCTGGGCCAGGGCAGGGCAGGGCAGGGCAGAGGAATCCCTGGGGCTCACTGGCCCCCTCTGCCTCAGCAAACTCCTGTCCCAGAAAACTGAGGTGAACAGGACTACAGAAGACACCGACCTCTGGCCTTCACACTCACTCGCATGCACAGCACTCGAGCCCCCCTCCCGGCTCCCCACCCAGGCCTCACCTTGTCCCTCACTGCAGGCAGCAGTGCATTAAAGCATGTAGCCAGGAAGACGCCACCCCCAAAGGTGTTACAGAGGGAGAGGACCTTCTTGGAGCGGTGTGCCTTCTCGAAGTCGGCCTCGATGACCTTCACTGGCAGCAGAGAGCCCAGCAGCATGAAGAAGAACACACCCACCATGCAGAGGACCTTAGCCACCAGGAGCTGTGACATGGTGGCCGCCTGGGTCGCACTGGTCTCCACAGGGCCAAAGCACAAATAGAGTCACACACCAAAGCCTGTGGGGGCTACCGGCCCCAGTTGCAGGACCGGATTCTCATAGCTCTGCTCAGCAGCTGTGGGGACAGGGCAGACATGTCGGCTGTGTGGTCACTAAGTAGTGGTGGTGACAGTCGGCCTGCTATTCTACTCTAGAACTCATGGACATGGACACACACTTGTCTAACTGAAGGTGAGGACAGAGGGCTGGGGAGGTGGTGGAGACAGGGACGGGCATGTGCTACAAGTGTGAGAACCTCAGACAGGAGGCTGCCTGGGGCCTGCTGACAGCCAGCCACAACCAACCAGTGAGCTCCAGGCTCATGAGACCCTGACTCCAGAACTGAGGTGAAGAGCAACTGAGGAAGACACTGGATGTTGACCTCTGGCTTTCAGTACACGCACGGTCACACACATGCACACACTCACACACATGCACACACTCACAAACATGTACACACATATATACACTCACACACATGTACACACACTCACACATGCACACATTCACACACACACACACTGTTACATACTCACATACATCCATGCACATGCAAATTCACACACATGCCCACACTCAAACGCACACACGCATACACACATTCACACTTACATGCACACAGATACACATGCATGCAGGGCACAGGAAATTGAATCCTATTTAGCACCTGACTCCCTGCTGCTAGGTGCTTGGTAACCACCTGAGCCGAGTGGCTTCCAAGTAAAGTACGGAACACTCGTGGGGTATTGCTGCTCAACCTGCTACCCCAAGGTTAGGCCTTACACAGCTGGTGTGAACTCAACTCAACTCACACCAGCCTGCCAGTATCTTGATTGCCAAGATGGTGTCAGCCCCAGGGTTTTTGCACAGAGCACTCCCCACCCCATCCCACACCCCTGGACCCCCCAACATGTACCCTTATACTCTGTCACTAGAAAGGCCTCCTGCAGACCTCCTGACTCCTGCTCCCAGCTGCATCCCTCCCCAGCACCCACCTTGAGGCTTGGTGCAGAGCAGGTGCAGGGCGACAGCTGGCTCAGTGGATGTGGTGGCCAAAATGTGAGGTTGTTCTTACGTATTCTCCTGCGTCAAGAAGCATGGGTCATTAGGAGCCGAGCTGCTTCCTGCTTGCTGCTGACCGCACCCCCACTCACCCTCAGCAGTCAAAACCATCTTGTCCCTGCCCCAGCCCTGCCCCTTCTACTGCATCAAGAGGAACTGTATGGGCTGGAGAGATGGCTCAGGGGTTAAGAGCACTGACTGCTCTTCCCAAGGTCCTGAGTTCAAATCCCAGCAACCACATGGTGGCTCACAACCATCTGTAATGGGATCAATGCCCTCTTCTGGTGTGTCTGAAGATAGCTACAGTGTACTCATGCATGAAATAAATAGATAAACCTTAAAAAAAAAAAAGGAACTGTATATATCTGAGTTGTCCTGGAACTTTGGAGGTGGAGACATGGGACCCCTGGCCCCGTCAGCAGCTCTAGGCTCAAGTGGCAGACCCTGCCTCACTATGTAAGTGGAGGCTGAGGTGACAATGGTTAAAACACTGGGGGCCTTTTCAGAGGAACTGGGAACTTTGGTTCCCAGCACCCATGTGAAGGACCACGACTACCTGTGACTCCAGCTCCTGTGGGTCCAATGTCCCTTCTGGCCTCTGCAGGCACCAGGCACATATGTAGTGCACAGCCATGAAAACACACATATATGTAAAGTTTTAAATTATGGGAGTGATCAAGGAAGACACTGACATTAATGTCTGGGCTCCCGTGTGTGCGCGCACACTGTCTGAAGGGATGCTCCTATCATCTTAGTATATAGAAGGGTAAGGCGGGATTAGCTTGGACAGTGAGGAAGATCCTACCTCAGAATAAAGTAATACAGCAAAAATTAAAAATAAAATTCAATTAAAAATGGAACAAAAGAATGAAACCAAGCTCATAAGGTGCTGGTGCCAAGCACCAGGACCTAAGGAAGAGAGAGAATGGATTCCCACATGTTGTCCTCTGACTTACCCCCACCACACCACCCTCCCCAATAAACACACAGACTTTTAACCCCAGCACTAGGGAGGCAGAGGCAGGTGGATCTCTGCATTTGATGCTAGCCTGGCCTACAGAGTGAGTTCCAGGACAGCCAAGCTTACAAAGAGTAACCCTGACTTGAAGAGAAATATAAGTAAATAATAAAATAATAAAATAAAATTATAGCAGCGGAACAGCTCAGTAGTTGAGAGCACTGGATGTTTTTTCATAAGACCTGGATTTCATTCCAGCCCAAAGGGATCTATTCCCCTCTCCTGGCCGCTTTGGGCACTGCACACATGTGCATAAACACATACAGACTCATAAAATAAACTTAAAAAATAAATTTTAAAAATGAAAATAAAAGACGAAAGAAAATTAAGTTCATTAGGATGAAATAAATAAGGCTAAAATTAAGTTAAACTTTAAAATTAAAATACTACAGTAAACAGCTTCGAAAAAATACTATAAAAAAGAAACATTATAAAGAACATAATACAATTTTTAAAAATTGAAAACAAAAATAATTTCCTTAAAGTCCTGCCCTCCGCTTCGGTGAACACAAGGCAAAGTGCATACAATAGGCGTCCAGTTGATGCCAGAAGACCGGATGGGGTAGGGATACCTCGGGTGCTCTCAAAATCGCGCCAGTCGGGGCAGGGCTGGCGGGGCGACAAGCTCGGTCTTTCCTTAAGCATTTATTGAGCGCCTACTGTGTGTTTCACGCAGACTCACACTGGAGCAAGGACTCTGTGAACAGGCAGGCACTGTCCGCCAGGCTCCTTGGCTCCGCCACGCCCCTGCTCAGCCATGCCCAGGCCACGCCCAGACCCCTCTTGTACCTCTGACAGTCCCTCAGGCCTCCAGCCAGTGCCACCTGCCGCCAACTGCCCCGCGGTCCAGACCCCGCCGCAGCGGACCAGCCGAGACCCCCGGGCTGCGAGCCGCTGCCTACGCCCCGCCCACGTCGGCGTCTATTGGACACTGTCAGTGCCATTCGACTGCACCCATAGTCTATTGGCAGGAACTACTGCCAATCATTCTGCAACGCCTACCGGCTCCGGAAAGCAGTTTCCTCCTTTCTAAACTTGAAAGCAGCTACCAAATGGTTCCGATAGGAAACATGTACTTGGTGACATAGTTCCGGAAGGAGGGCCTACATCCCGGAGCTGTCCAGGGTCGCGTGGTACTGAATGAGTGTGGATGGAGGCTTGGCAGGAAGCGATTTCCTCCAGCGAATGGAACATCCCTTCCTCGTGGCTTAAGAAGAAGATACAGGCATCCATCAAATATTTGTTGATAGCCAGGACAAATTCAAGCTCAAGGGGTCTACTGTGCTCCTCAATCACTAGTTACTAACATTGTAATTTACCTACAGCCCAGGAAGTGTCTCCTGAAGTAACATGACACCTGAGTAGAACCTACAGACACCACACAGTATGCCTTATTTTTAT
Source organism: Rattus rattus (assembly GCF_011064425.1). NCBI lineage: Eukaryota > Metazoa > Chordata > Mammalia > Rodentia > Muridae > Rattus > Rattus rattus. Next base: position 153,850,146 of record NC_046154.1, on the reverse strand, counting down.
ATTTATTCATTGGTTTGAGCTACGGTCTTGCTGGGAAGCCCAGGCTGAATGGCAATGCAGGTAGCTTAGAATCCATCTGCATCAACTTCCCAAGTGCTTGGCCACCGTACCTGGCCTCCTGCTGTATCTAGAGCACCTCATGCAATGTAAGTGCTATGTAAACAGTGGTTTTACCGTGCTACAGAACAAAAATGGTGAAGAAGCTTCTTCTTCTCTGCAGATCAAAGCTTTACAGAACATTTTATTTTTACACATGGTGATGTATGTTGGTCATCCCAACACTCAGGAGGCTGAGGCAGAAGACCTACATATTTCAGGACTGGCCGAAAGAGTGAGACACTGTATCAAAACAATCATGTGTTAGTTAGCAAGGCACACTAACACATGAGCTTACCCTGATGTACCTGGCCTGAGCTTCTAATATTTTCATTTATTTAAGTATTTATTTAATTCTTGAGACAGGGTGCCTAGCTGCCCTAGAACTCACTCTGTATACCAAGCTGGCTTCAAGCTTAGAGATCTACCTGTGTCTGTCTTCCAGAGAGTTCAGAACAGAAACATGTGCCACAGTTACCCATCTTAGTTACTTACTTGTTTTAAAGATTTATTTGGTTTGATTTTCTGTGTATGAGTGCTTTGACTGAAAGTCTATGTGCTGTGTGTGTCCCTGGTGCCCAGAGAGGTCAGAGGAGAGTGTTGCATGGCCTTGGAGCAGAGTCACAGGTGGTCCTGAGTCACAATGTGGGAACCAAACGTTCATTCTCTGCAGGAGCAGCCAGTCCTCTTAACTGCTGAGTTATGTGTCCAGCCCTGGATTCTTTCTAATTGCTAAATAATATTCCATTGTCCAGATTAATTCGATCTGCTTGAATGTTGCTGGAGGTCCGGGTGTTTCCAGATAAAAGTCATTTCTAAACTAGCATATTTAAAGCCATTGCGTGAAGAACAATGAAGTCTGGGGACTTTCTCCTTCCTGGCTCCCAGACAGTACAGATGGGGTCCAATGTTTACTCGTTCTATGGCACAGCCACACCCCTGTGAAGCAAATACAATACGGCTGGCAGCACCATGTGACTAATGGTCTGAGTTCATCAACTGCCATTATAACATCCCGAACCGATTTGTTTGTCCACCAGTTTCGTTTTATTCAGACAGGGTTTCTCTGTGTAGCCCTAGCTGTCATAGAACTTGCTTTATAGACCAGGCTAGCCTCAAATTCAGAGATCTTCCTGCTTCTGCCTCCCAAGTCCTGGGATAACATACCTAAATTATCTTTTTTTTAAAGGCCTAGAAGAAATAATGGCATATGCCTGCCATCCTAGCACTTGGAAAATTGAGGCAGCCTCAGTTAATTCCTAAGATCAAGTTCAGGCAAGGCCATGTGATGCCCTACAGGGAAGGGCTAGGGAGATGTTGAGATGTGTCAGTATGTCAAAGGAATTTGGCTCACAAGACTAGTGAAGTGAGTGCAATACCTGGAACCATCCAGGGTTGGAAGAGGAGAGACTCTGACCTCCAAACACATGCCACATGCCACACATGTGCCTGCGCCCTCACTGTGCAAGCCTACACAGAATGATAACAATTTCAACATTTACTTCATAAGTGTACGATTAGCCAGGCATAGTAGTGCAAACCTTTGTTTGCTCCCAGCATTGAAGACAGAGTACAGGCAGGTAAATCTGAGTTCAATACCAGCCTGATTTACATAGCGAGTTTCAGGACATTCAGGGTTACATAGAAAGATTGTAATAGTTTGAGTACGTATGGCCCACATACATTCATGTGTTTGAATGCTTGGCCATAGGGAGTGGCACTACTGGAAGGTATGGCCTTGTTGGTGGAAGTGTGTCATGTGCAGGTGGGCTTTTGAGGTTTCCTATGCTCAAGCTCTGCTCAGTGTGGAATCAGTGTGTCCTCCTGGCGCCTTCAGATATAGAACTCTGGGCTCCTCCAGCACCATGCCTGCCTGCATGCTGCCATGCTTCCAGCCATGATAATGGACTGAACCTCTGCTCTGTAACCAGTCCCAATTAAATGTCCTTTACAAGAGTTACCTTGTTCATGGCATCTCTTCACAGCAGTGAAACCCTAAGACAGAAAAACTGGTCTCAAAATGGGTTGGGAGTGAGTGGTTCCCAGCTGAAGCTCTGGCATTTGAGATGTTGAGGCTATCCTGGGCTACAAGATGAGACCTATCTAAAGATTTTTAAAAGATACAAACTGGCAGCTCACAACACACAACTCGAGATCCAGGGGATCTGATGGCAGATGGTGACCTCCAGGCTACCAGGCATACATGCAGACAAAATACCCATACACTCAACTAATAAAATCACGTTTATAGATATAATTGGTTCTGGGAGACAGCTCAGTGGTTAACAGCACTGTCTTCTCTTGCAGAGGAATTGGACTCAATTCCCAGCAACCACATGGTGCCTCACCACAGTCATAAGTTCTATCTGACATCCTCTCACAGCCTCTGTGGCTCCAAGCAGAAGTGATATGCAGACAAAATCACTATATATATATATATATATATATATATATATATATATATATATATATATATATATAAAAAAGAGAAATGTGCAGGGACAAAGGAACGCAGTCCATCGGTTGGCTGGGGCTGCAGAGGAGTTCAACTGTAAGTACTGTGAAAGTCTGTGGCTAAGGTCACATGACTGTTTATCAGGAAGGAAGGAGGCTTCGTCTAGCTATGAGCAAGCATGCAAACTGTTGACGTATTTTGTTTGAATTTTGAGACAAGGCCTAGGTCTGTAGTCCAGTTTGACCTTTGGTCCTCCTGCCTTAGCCTCCCTAGTGCTGAGATGGCAAGAGTGGAGATGGTTCAGTAGTTTGGACGTTGAATGGAAAGGGAGGGTAGGAACCAGCCTCCTAAAGGAGCTCACAGCCCTACGAATGACCTTTTCGGCTGCACTGCACACGTTCATATGCAGGCCCCAGCTACCATAGGCAAAGTTTGTTGTCTGTAAGTCTGCACCAGCCAGGTCCTGTCACGGTCACTCTGTGACTTATGAATGGGTGGCCAGCTGAGCCACTTCAGGCTGGAGGGTCTTTTTTTTTTTTCCCCCACTGTCGATGCCCAGAAGAGGGCATCAGGCCCCATTACAGATGGTTGTGAGCCACTATGTGGTTGCTGGGAATTGAACGCAGGATCTCTGGCAGAGCAGTCAGTGCTCTTAACCACTGAGCCATCTCTCCAGCCTGAGGGACATTCTCTTGTTCCTGCAAGGACGACCTGCTCCAAGAGTGCAAGGCTCGGGGCTGGGGATTTAGCTCAGTGGTAGAGGGCTTGCCTGGCAAGCACAAGGCCCTGGGCTCGGTCCCCAGCTCCGAAAAAAAAAAAAAAAAAAAAAAAAAAAAGATTGCAAGGCTCAATCTACGATGCAGGCCTGATGGCTAAGCTGTTTTCTGATGCTGCAAGAATAGATGGGGTGTCAGGAGGCCTGGAGGCTGATGCGCAGAGAGCCCCCTGCTGGCCACACTTGGAACAACCCCAACTTCTCTAGGTGGAGTTCTTGAAATATTTTGTCAGTGACATTCGGAGGCCCAGATATCCATCGACTTTCCTTTCCTTTGAGCCAAGGTCTCACTATGTAGCCTGGCTACCCTAGAACTCACTATGTAGGCAGGCTGGTGCTGGAATCCAGAGATGTACCAGCCGGGTGTCTCCCCAATGCTGGATTCATTTCCTTCTGTGTGTGGATGTTTTGTTTGTGCACTCTTTGCAGCGCTACAGGGGGCCAGAGGGGGCAGCACACCCACTGAACCACAGCTATGGTTGTGAAGAGCCACTTAGGCACTGGGAACAAAACCGGAGTCCTCTGAAAAGATGGTTCTGGGGTTGGGGATTTGGCTCAGTGGTAGAGCACTTGCCTAGGAAGCACAAGGTCCTGGGTTCGGTCCCCAGCCCCGGAAAAAAAAAAAAAAAAAAAAAAAAATGAAAAGATGGTTCAGTAGTTAAAAGCTCTTCCAGAGGTCGTGAGTTCAATTCCCAGTAGCCACGTGGTAGCTCACCACCATCTGTAAAGGGATCTGACACCCTCAAGACTAGACTGCAGCTGTTGATTCCTATTTGAACGGAACTGCTGATATTCTGACAACAAAGAGTGAACTCCTGCCCAAACAACTATTTCTAAACATGTCCACTTCACCCATTTTTTCTTCTACTACCTCTGGTGGGTAGTTGGCTAAAGAGAGGGTGGGGAAAGATATGGACAGTGACCTCAGAAGAGGTTAGGCACTATAGGGACCCTCAAGGGGCCAGCAGAGATGTACCTGCTGTGAACATCAGAGAGCTGTTAGAATTCAGAAGCACAGGCTGAATGAGCTGATCTTGGCTAAGGGTGGCCTTGAACTCTGATTCCCTAAGTCCTCTGAGCCCCTGACCTGTTGTTGAGCCTTCTTTTGAGTGCAATGTTGAACTTCAGATGGGCATGGAAAACTTGGGCCTCTCATGCCAGCACTCAGGTTGAAGCAAGGCCCTGAGCTCATGACTTAGCCTGAGCAGTACCTAAGAGCATGTCTCAGGAAACCCAACTACTATGGGGCTGCAAGGCTCTAAGCAGAGGCCAAACTGCAGTCAACTTGGCTTCTGTTGACAATTCTTGGAGCCAAGATGCTCTGAAATGAGGATCTTCACACAGGTAGGACAAAGTCCTCAAGGGTGGGCCAACCGGAGGTAAAGGGGGCTTACCATTGCCTGATGACCTTAGTGCCACCACTGGGAGAGGACCAACCATACACACCCTGTAGCACAGGTTTTCTCCCCACAACTTATTTTTTTTTTTTGTTTTTTCCGAGCTGGGGACCAACCCAGGGCCTTGTGCTTGCTAGGCAAGCGCTCTACCACTGAGCTAAATCCCCAACCCCCCAACAACTTATTTTTAAAACAGGGTTTCTCTGTCACCCTGATGGCCTGCCTCTGCCTCCACAGTGCTGGGTTAAGGGCATGCACCTTGCCCAGCCAATTAAAAAAGTCATCATGGTTTCTGATTCAGGGCACAGAGTATATCTGGTTGGGTATGTGACAGGTACATAGATGAAGGCCAATGCCCTCAAGTTCTGGGGTGCCCGTCACAATTCTCACTACTACACCCCAGCTTGGCCAGCCAAGTATCTGCATTGCCAACAAGGAGGATGGCTTAACACTGTGGACTGACTGTAGTTACACCCAGGCTGAGGTCTTTCTGGCCACACTGCCTGCCCCAGTAAGCCTGTCATCTATGGAAACTTGACCGCAGGTACCCACTGAGTCCCAAATGCTCCCTGCAGTGTGGTCCTCAGCAGGGAACAGGCAGGCGGCTGGCTTCTTGGTTGCATGGCTAGGCCCCAGGCCTCTTTTCCCACAGTGTGCAGGCCAAACACTCAAGAGCCCATGCCAACTGCATCTGAGGTCTGCTGTTCCCTGCCCCTCCATGTTGTGTGTTAGCTCTCAGGGCATTGGGGCTCAGAGGCAGACACAGGAGCAGAGCGTCGTCACTGTCTTTATTCCCGAGGTGGGCTGTGCCCACAGGGCCCATCTTCCTACTGGCTACCTACGACACACTCTGCTCTGACACTCCCTGCCACAGCCTGGTGCCATCATGGCCCCTACCAGGTCAGCTCTCTTTCGATCTCACCACCTGTTCCCAGGGCCAAGAAGGGGCGTGGGAATACCCATGTCCACTGGACAGGCTGACCCTTAACAGAAATGGTGCTGGTGGCTGTTTCAGGGTTGATGGCACAGTCCGAGGGCCAATACTCCAAACTCCCTGTAACCCCACACACTGAATCCCCATGAAATCGAGAACAGGACGGGCACAGATGGGTCAACGTCCGTGTCTGCTGCCTAGGCGAGGATGGAGCAGGACTGGACACAAAATAGGACTGGCTGATGGCTGTGAAGACGGAGGGAAGCTGGAAGAGGAGACATGGATCGTCGGTCCACACGCTGGGCACAAGTCACAGGCCTCAGTCCTATGTGGCACAGGCCACTGGAATAAGGCAGGCAGGGGCACCTGCTGGGACCTGCAATCCAAGCGTGGGTGGGCATGGGATGCTGGCGCCCTGCTGGGCTGGCAGTGGATGCTTGGAGGGTTGGAAGGAGGGGGATGAGAGTCAGCTACTCAAGTCCCTCTAGGAGGAACCTGCAGTGTGGGGCTCAGTGACCCCACACACCCACCACAACCCCTCCCCCTGCAGCCTCCCTAGTGGCTGGAGGAACTGTGCTGGTTCGTAGTCAAATGCAGACTCTTCCAGGAAGTGTGGAGCCAGTTACGAGTACAAAAGACAAAGGGGCGGGATGAAGAGAACACAGGGCGGGGGGATGCGTCCGTCTTAACATGCAGGTCCAGTTTCTCTCTTGAGCAGCCCGATGGAGAAATTGCTAAAATACCAGGAGGCCGCGCGCGGAGCAGAGGGGCCACTCGGGTCAGCTGCAGACAGAAGACGGACAGTGAGAGTCACAGCCAGACAAGGAGTCCATCGAGGGACAGCCAGGGACTCCATGGCTTCAGCAAAACTTTTGATATGCAGCACTCTAGTGGAGGAGGCAGGGGCATGCACTTTTGGCAGCTCGAGACCAAACACCAAAATGACACAAAGCTAACCACCAGAACTGGGGAACCATATAACTAGTCAAGCAGTGGAATAGGAGGCAGGGACCACAGACGGGGCACCCCTGGAAACCGCCAGTCACACAAGCAGCTTGGAGAACTTAAAGCTCCAGGCCAGGCAGTTCCAAAGGTGCTGAAGCTGACACCTGAGAACGGCCATGACCATACATGTCCACGCACACAAACACATGAATAAAAGAATACAAACAGGGGTTGGGGATTTAGCTCAGTGGTAGAGCGTTTGCCTAGGAAGTGCAAGGCCCTGGGTTCGGTCCCCAGCTCCGAAAAAAAGAACCAAAAAAAAAAAAAAAAAGAAAAGAAAAAAAGAATACAAACAGAGCTGGGGCACAAGCAGGGGTACAGCCCCGCCCCGGAATCCCCCACCTAGACCTTCCCCCCCTGTAAGGGGCTGGGGGTGTGGTCAGGGAGGAGCACCCGCACATATGAAGCCCTAGGTTCACCTGCACTACTACTGAGATTAAAAAAATGACAGAAAGGGGCTGGAGAGATGGCTCCATGGTTAAAAGCACTGACTGCTCTTCCAGAGGTCCCGAGTTCAAATCCTAGCAACCACATGGTGGCTCACAACCATCTGTAATGGGATCCGATATCCTCTTCTGGTGTGTCTGGAGACAGCTACAGTGTGCTCATACACATAGAATAAATAAAAATATTTACTAAAATGATGGAATGGTAAAAGTGGGGTCACCACTCCGTTCTGGACAGAAAATCCCCGGGTCCTCACAGGAAGGACCCAGCACAGGGGTCTCACCGTTGTCACTCTTGCTGCTCCTCGTGGCTGGCACTGGGTGTCCGGCTGCGCACCACCTGGCTCCGGATTTGCTCCACGAACTCTGGGTTCTGCTGCTGCATCTGCTGTGCAAACTGCTGGCCCCTGCGATACCCAGGACACAGACTGTGCTTCCCCACTCCTGCTGGGCCCTCCTTACTAGGCCACCCTCCTGCACCCTGCCTTCCTTGCTCAGGCTGTCTCTCCCATTCTCACACACACACCCTCCTGCTGACTCCCTCACACACCCGAGTCGTGAGTGCCAGCCCCTTCCCAGCCATCAGAGCCATCCAAGTAGTACTCACGCCTGGATGAGACTGGCCAGGTCACTGTGCTGTGGGCTGCTGCCTGGGGTGCCCAGAGGGTTATGGCCTCCAGAGATCATTCCCGACATGCTGCAGGGGAAGAAACTGAGCACAGGGCCACAGCCACTGCCCGCTGCCCCCCGTAACTCCCGGTCCAGCCCCACTGCCACGCCCCCCTTCTTTCTCAGGTTCTAAGCTGGGTCGACACGTGGTGGCCATGGCTGACACTGTGGGGAGCTGCCAGGAAGTGAAGTACAACTTGGACACCCCATGGAGAACAAGCCAGGAACACCAACAGTGAGTGGTGGTGAGAGAATCCTGTATGGCTGGAGAGGAAAACCTGCCCCGCTACTCTTCTCCAAGGCAGAGCTGCCCCAGGGATCCCAATCTGGGAACAAGACTAACATCACCATGTTCACAGTGGTCAGAACGAGACACACTGAACAGGAGCATGGCTCTGACTCACACTGTAGCACAAAGGGACACCAAGAATGCTGTGTCAGTGTGAGAGCCAGGCCCGAGGCCTGCATTCGATGAGGGTCAACGGAGAGACAACATACAACTGCTGGGGTTGGGATGTGGGGAGAAGCTGGACAGTGGTTCATGGGGACAGAAGGCTCTCCGAGTAAGACAGTAGTAGCAGCTGAGTGACACTGTGGCAGCCCACCATGCCAGTCTCATTCGACGTAAATGCTGGGCTAGTCCACTTCATCCAACAGGCTAGTTCAAGGTCAGCTTAGCCTACGGAGTTCCAGGCAAGCTGGAAAACTCAGGCTTTCTCTCATCAAAATACATTAAAAAATAAGGATTAACTAACTAACTAACTAACTAACTAACTAAATAAATAAATAAATAAATAGGGAATGGTTCTGCAGTTGGAGCTCTGGCTACTCTCATTAAAAAAAAAAGATGAGGGGGTTGGGATTTAGCTCAGTGGTAGAGCGCTTGCCTAGGAAGCGCAAGGCCCTGGGTTCGGTCCCCAGCTCCGGAAAAAAGAAAAAAGAAAGGAAAAAAAAAAAAAATGAGGTTCACATGCCCCGCGCAGTGGTCACAACCATCTAACTCCAGCACCAGGGCACCTGATGCCCCATCTGGCCGCATTGGGCACTGCACACATAGTACACAGACTTACACACATCCACACACATAAAGTAACGTTAAAACACCAGAGACACACTGCTGTCACTGTGTTGTAGTGCAGAAGCACCAGGGCAGGGTCACTTACAGCTGCTGGAGCTGGGGGCTGTTCATTAAGCTCGAAGCCTAAGAAGAACAGAAGGCATGGGAGTCAGCAACCTCGGAGGCAGGCAGGCAGACAGACAGACAGACTCCCTGGGCAGTCTCTCACAGACACTAATTCCTTTCTCTGCAATGCTGAGGAGGGCTCTGGTCCGCACACCTCCCACATGCAGGACACCAGAGCTGTGCCCAAGCTCCTGCGGGGTCACACCCAAGCTGGTCTGAACTGGTCATCCTGTCTCCGTGCCCCAGTGGCTCTCAGTCCTGTAGCACCATGCCGAGCTGAAGTCAGCCTAGAAACAGCTATGTGTGCTCCCGAGAAGCCCTGGACTATGCGGATGCTGCTTCAGTCACACACAGCAGCAGGCAGAGGCCACACCCCTCCTAGGGGCATGCCCACCCCCTTCTCCCAAGAGCCCTGCTCCAGACAGAACACATTCAGCAAGGATGCACAACAGCTCCTCCTAGCTGATGCGGCGGCCACAGTGCTGGTATAGAGAGCACGGTGAGACCACAGCTGTGGCCTTGCAGGAACCCAGCAGGCATACTGTGCCGCAGGCTTGCTCTTCCTGCAGTGAGGCTCCCGATGCACTCCCCGTGGGCCCCGGATGTCCTCAGATACCTCACCAGGAGGCAGGCCTGTGGCAGGGAGCTAAAGGTGCGTGCCTACCATAGTGATGAAGTGCGGGTTGTTCAGCAGGCCGGCAATGTCTAAGCTGCCCACGCCGCCCGTCTGCAGGAGAAGCATCAGTCAGTGATCTAGTCTGGAGCCAGGCTGGCCACTCTGGTCCCAACAAGGCCGCCCATCACTGTGAACACAGGGCAGGCTGCACCGTGTCTGTGGCCATCGCACCTATTACCACCTCACAGACCAAAAGGTCCCTGCTGCATGGGCCCGGCTCCATGACCCACCAACCCAGCGTCCTGCCCTGTGTCTGAGGACCCATGAGGAATGTCTGAATGTCATCCTTGCAGATATGTCTACCCACAGTATCCCAGGTATCCTCACCAGCCTCAGCACTACCCTTCCCACGCCCAGAGCAGGGGCTCCAGCCTGGCCCCCGCCCCCGTCATCCCCCTCAAGGGATAGGCTCACAGGGCTCGGCGCCTCCCGTAACTTCAGCTCTGCGATCTTGAGGTTGGACTTGTACGTGTCGTTGTCAGGGTCCAGCTCCAGGGCCTTCTTGTAGTACGCCACAGCCTCTGCATGCTTGTTCAGGCTGGACAGCGCAAGGCTGGGAAAAAAAGAGCTCCAGGTGAGCCATGATGGGGGCCAGATGGGACCTAGTGCCAACCCACCCTGTCTAGGTTGGGGAAAACAATGACTTCACACGGGAGGACAGAGAGCCACACAGGGAAGGGCTCTACACTGGTGTGGGGGGACCTGGACCACAGCTCGCTGCACTCACCCCATGCGGCCGTAGGCCTTGCTGTACCCGGGATCAATGCCAATGGCACGCTCGCAGTCCTGTACCGCCCCCACGTAGTTCCCCAGCTTGCTGTAGGCCGCAGCTCTGGAGAGAGGAAGCCGTCAGTAGCCCCAGGGCCTCCATAGCAGGCCTTGCTAGGCGCTGGTCTGTGGCAGGAAGGTGGGTGCTGTAGCCCACCACACTGGGACCACAGAGGCTCAAAGCCCACACAGGACTCGGCAGGTGTGCAGGGCTCCGTGACACCCTGCCTCACACTAAACCGAGCTGGAGGAGATCACAGCAGCTGAAGGGTAGCCTGCCTGTCAACCAGAGCCACAAGGACAGGCACATCTGCGCCGTCCATCTGTCTGCTGGACTAGACTGGCTACACAGCTCAGGATCCCGTGTGAGCGTCATGTCACCTCAAAATGATGTCACTCCTGACCTCTGCTCTCAGCGCTGAGCTGTGGCTCTGCAGTCGGAACCCCACACCCACTGCTCACCCCATCGCTCCCCCATCGCTCCCCCGAGCCCTCTGGCCCCACCCACACCTGTTACAGAAGTAAACGGCGTTGGCAGGGTTGAGCTCAATGGCTTTGCCATAGAGGTGCACTGCTGCCTCAAAGTTTTCCAACTTCATCTGCTCGTTACCTGCAGGGAGAGACAGGAGCCCAGGCTGGCCCATGCTGCCCATACAGCACCTATCTCCTCTGGTCTAAGAGTCCCAAAGGGAGATTCAATCCTCAGGTGACACTGGGACTATTTTCAGGTGCGGGGTCGTGCATCCTAGGCTGTCCTCAAACTTATGATGCAACCAGCTTCTGATCCTCCCCACCCCCACACCCCTATGTGGAGATGACAGATATGACACTAAGCCCGGTGAATGTGGTACTGGGGACAGACACCAGCTTCGTGTGTGTCGGGTACATGGTGGTAGTGCCGGGTGCATGGTAGTTCCCTGCAGCATCTGGTGACGACAAAAATCCAGCTTACGCAAGCTTGTTTTCCAGCCAAACACATCCCATGCAGAGCCATGGATAGGGAGGGCCAGCCTGGGTTAAATGCCAAGCCCCCCTGCTCTGGGGGTCATTCCTGGCCTTCAATAAAAGAACTGCTTGGGGTCTGCCTGAGCATGTGATTGGGGTCTCCTGAGACCCACTAGCCACAGGCCATGGGGCTTTCTCTGTTCCTTCTGGGTTGCCTGAGACAGGGTCTCTGTGTAGTCCTGCCTGTCCTGGGACTGCTCTGTAGACCAGGCTGGCCTCGATCTCACAGAGATACTCCTAAGTGCTCTGGTTAAAGGTGTGAGCCACCACACCACGCTCTTTCTTAATTTTTTTTTTTTTTTTTTTTTTTGTTTTCCGGAGCTGGGGGATCGAACCCAGGGCCCAAGCGCTCTACCACTGAGCCAAATCCCCAACCCCTTTCTTAATTTTTTTAAAAATATCTTTTCTGTTTTGTTTTGTGGATAAAGTCTTATGTAATTCTGGGTGGCCTAAATGCACCATGTGGATTGGGCTTGTCTTGAACTTAAGAGATTTGCCTAAGTCTGGCACTTTAAAGCTAGCTATACATATATTTTTCTGAGTGGGGTGTGTGTGTGTGTGTGTGTGTGTGTGTGTGTGTGTGTGTGTGATGTATGCAGGTGCAGTGAGTGTGTGTGTGTGTGGGGGGGTATATGCAGGTGCAATGCCCACAGACACTCCTGACCCCAAAGCTGGGTTTAGCACCAACTGTGAGCTAGCTGCCCAAGAGAGTACTGGGAAGCCACCCAAGACCCCCGCAGGAACAATGCATGTTTCTAACTGCCACACCATCTCTCCAGCTCCCCCCGACCCCACGCACTTCTAAAAGCAGCCCCACCCCCGCCACTGGGACCTCGATGACCTTGGCTATATCCCTTCAGCACTTTGCACAGGCCCCATGGCCTCCCTCACCTTCTGTTTTAAGGCGCTCTGCCTCAGCTGAGTCTTCCTCAGAGGGTGGTGTCCTGTCAGGGCCCCTCGGGTCCTGTGGCATCTCCTGCTAGGGGTAAAACAATCCCACTGTGCCCTGCCACACCTGCCCTTGCAGGATGCCACACAGCCCAGAGCACTGTCAAGCCTCAGCACAGGATGGCTGGTGACCTGGTCAAGTCCAAACACCCACGCACGTTGTCATCGTGACCACAGTCAAGGGAAGCCGGGCTCACCTTGCTGGCAGTGGCTGCTTCAAATATCTCTGGCAGGGTCTGCGGGAGAGCAAGGTCACTGTCCTCCAGCGTCACCCCAAAGGCTGTTTCCAGACACTGGATGGCAACTGTGTGGGATATGAGATAAGCCAGCCTCACTGGAGCCCACAGGAGGTTCTGGCATCTTCCATTTTCCTTGAGATAGACGCTCATGTAGCCTAGGGTGCCCTTGAACTCTCTACGTAACAAGCAGGTCCCAGAAACCCTGATGCACTTGCACCCATTTCTGAGTGCTGGGATAACAGGTGCACGCCCTTACCTGGCTTGAGCCAGGACTTCACATAAGCTGGGTCACTGCTCTCCCCACCAAGCCCCAGCCTGGCTGTCCTGTGTCTCCAAACAGGCCTTAAGCACCTGGCCGTGTACCTCAGTCCTTCTCAGTCACCCCCAGTCAGTCTCTCAAGACACACAGGCCCACTAGTCTGCTCCTGTCGCGTTCCTGAAGGCAGAGGCCTGAGCGGGGTGTACCCTCTGTAGGGTCACAATGCTGGGGCTTGGTGTGACCTCAACTATCAGCAAAGGTCTGTCTTTGGGAACAGTGCAAGGGACTGTGGAGAGGTTAATGTCCCTATGGCCTGGGGCAGCCACCCTTCTCAGAACTGGCATCCATGCTGTGGATATGCAGTTCTTGGAGACAAACTGTCATGCTGCAGGGAAGTTGGCTAAGACAAGAAGTGAGTAACTCAAGTTTCTGGAGCTTCTAAACAGAGCAGATGTAGGAGGCCCTATCATACACATAAGCAGGAAGGCTGCCCTGAGCTTCAGAGAGGGAGTTTCAAGAAAGGCCTGCCCCAAGCCTGCAGTCTGTGGCTTGGGGAGCTGCCACCCACGCTGGGATGGTCTCTGGGGTCACAGTGGTCTGGAGTGGTTTCTGCTCCTGTAAGTGACTTACTGGGCTTTTCGGTGCTGTCTATGTTTGGTTTATCCCCATCAGAGGCAAATGCATGTCACATCTCCCCAGGAATATGCTGACAATGGGGGAAGTACAAGCCATGCCCTCAACAAAGGAGGCCCATACCGGGGCCCACCGGCTACTGAGGCTGCCCCCAGGAACCACTGTCCTGTGAGACATGGGTCACGTGCACATTAGGGGCCGAGGAGCACGGACACGTACCTCCGCTGCCCACAGAGAACTGGGGACTCAGTCTGCCAGAGAGGAGAGCAAGGAGAGCCAGGGCACCAGCGAGGTGTCAGGTACCCACCACTCTCACCGTGAGCCAAGGAAGGGTACAGGTGCCCAGGCTGGAGCCCACAGGCAGGCTGGCTGTGGTGTCTGAGCCCTGGCAGAGGCTGGCAGGGCAGCAGCCCAACTTACCCTCTAGGCTCTCCTGGGCGTCGGACGAGAGCCCACCGTGCCGCAGCTGGCCATGTAGGAACTGGATGATGGCATAGGCCAGGCGCTTCCTGTTGTCCATCTCGAGGCTGGTGAGGTGGCACTGCTCAGGATCTGTGGGGAGAGCCCAGAGTGTCAGGCGAGGAGCCATAGATGAGAAAATCTGTCCTTGTCTCATGGGTCCCTGGCACCTGACCACTCCCAGCAATGGTCAGTCCTAGTGTCAGGGCCACTGTGTGGAGCCTTCCTTCCTCCCCCATGACAGGTGGGGACACCCTGGGCATGGAGCCGCAGACTTGCCTGTCACACAGAAGCGACTCCATCACTGCAGCATGGTGCTGGGGAGGAGAGCACACCTTGAGCTGACAGTGCTGCCTCTGGGCTCTCTTTCCTCCACTCAGCCTTCTGCAGCATCAGCCAGTCAGTGCACCAAGCATGGCGAGCAGGGCTGTTTGCTAGGAGCCCAGCTTGTACCCACCCTATACCCAAAGCTTGGGAGGTGCTGCAGCTCACAGCCCTGGTCTGCAAGGCCCCTGCCAATGCTGTGTGGTGACACCAGGACAGTTCTGGACTCCAGAGGGACAGCTATATATGGCTCTTGTGACCACCTAGGAGTGACTTCAGCCCAGGGAACCTTCAGAGGCAGCAGGTGTCTTCAGTTCCCCGGAAATGAGCTGACCTGGCACCAGGTGAGCCAGCAGAGAAGTGGGCACAGTGTCGAGGCCACACCCCTGAGCCTCAGAGGGAGCCATTAGGGGTGGGCTGGCACTGACAGGCGCCCTCGGAGAGAGTGTGGACAGCTGCACAGCAGCAGACATCACAGGACAGAGGCAAGGGCACAAAGACAGACACTTGGAAGCTGGAGGGATGGGGCTCTGCCGTGCCAGTTCAGACTTGTGGCCTCTAGTCTAAGACAGAAACTGGCCCAGAGTTTTGGCACCTAGCATGTGATCACATGACAGCCACCATAGTCCTACATGTAATCGAGAGGCCAGCTCAGCTCTGGGTCAAAACCATAGGCATGGGACTCTCAAAGCCAATGAGTAAGAGGCCCTGTGGGCCTCTAAGCTCCACGTCATAGCCTCCTGTGTGCGGCACCTGCGAAGCGTGGCTTATGGAAAGCTCACAGCCACTCAATCGTATGCCCAGCTCAGCACCCCATGCCTCAGTTTCCTTCTGTCACCTATAGACATGAAGCCAACAGATATTTATAGGTGGTGGGTGAACAGGGTGGCAGATTCTGGAGTGGAGGCAGTGATGTGCGTACATCCTTCTGTGGCCCCTGTTCCCACCAGGATGAGTGACTTCAGGCACTGGTGGCTGCTGGCCAACTACTACAGACATGCTTGCCTGGCCTGGGCGGCCCAGCATGAGGCCATGCATGCCCGCTGCACCAGCTACTGCTGTGCTCTCAGCCCCTCAACTAGCACCTAAAAGAACATTCTAGAAACATTCTTGGACCAATACCTGAGAGGAGAGGAGTCTGACCTCAAGCTAACATGAAGAAGCATTTTGGGAGACTGCTCCCAGGCCGGCACCCACAGCCCTGGATCCCATAAGCATCACCTGCCACAGTGTCCCCATAGCTTCTAAATGGAGAGCCTGAACCACAGAAGCCAAGTATGACTGCCTGCCTTTGGAGACAGGGTCTTCACAGAGATGACCAGGTTAAAGTGAGGCCAGAGTTAAACAAGTTAAAACAAAACAGAAAAATGTAGATGGGCACGTGGCCCAAGCCTGTGATCCTCAGGTGTCTGAGGCAGGAGAGCAGTGTTGAGTTGTCAGTCTGAGTTGACCAATAAGGACTGGGATGGTGTGTGCTGACACATCTTTATTCCCAGCACTGGGGAGGCTGAGGTGAGCAGACTGCTGGGAGTCAGAGGCCAGCCATGGCGACATGAGGAGATCCTGGCTCAAGACAAGTAAGAAAACACATGGCTGAAGGCAGAGAATGTCTCAGAGGCTAAGCTGCTCTTGCAGAGGATCTGCACCCCCAGTTCCCCGCACCCACAGATCCAGCCCCAGGAATCTTACACCCTCTGCCCTAGACACAGGCACACAAATAAACAAGCTTTTAAATCCAGCAGAGGTGGCCGCTCAGTCCCTAGTTCTTGCCTGGCAACTTTTGGCCCTAGCCTGAAAACATTACTATAATGTATATTTGAGACCCTCCTCCATGGGGACCCTGTATGAAGACAGAGATGGAATGGACCTGCAACAGCCGCTCCCCTCAGAAGCCACCTGCCCGCCACCCAGGATCAAGAGTGAGCTCTGGGGGTTGGGGATTTAGCTCAGTGGTAGAGCGCCTGCCTAGCAAGCCCAAGGCCCTGGGTTCGGTCCCCAGCTCCAAGAGTGAGCTCTGCTCCATCTCTAGAGGACCCTCCGTCCTCCTGCCAGTGCTCTACGATAATACAGCTAGCTCAGACCTGGCCTCAGGGTCCAGCTATAAGGACAGATGGACCACCAGAGACACAACCTAGGGATCAAACAAGGGCAGTGGGCTGAAGTCAGAGGCCAAAGCTGGACCTTTAGCTCTTCCAAAAGGAAGCCTCTCCACACAAGCATCCACTGGACAGGAGCCTGCCAGGCAGGACAGACCCACCTGTCCTCCCAGCACTCTGGAGCTGAGGCAGGGACAGCAAGCTCTAGGCTGGCCTGGGTCATGGTGAGACCTTGACTAAGTGGGCCAGAAAGGTGGCTTAGTGGATAAGCGAGCTTGCCCAAGCCTGGGTCCCACGGAGGAGAGCTGACTCCTGAGCTGTCCTGACTGTCACACGGACAGTGCTATGGCACCCACACATACACGCAAATGTAAGCAATAACTGGAGCTGGGAGATGGTGTAGTGGGCACAGTGCTTGCTCTGTAAACATGAGGACCCGAGTTCAAAACCCTAGCACCCATGTATGAAGCTAGGCATGGAATACACTTATCACCCAGGGCTAGGGTAGAGACAGGGAACTCAGGGTGATGTCTGACCAAGGAGCACCCAGTGTGGAGTGGGAAAAGATCACGGATGTATGTCCGTCCTGTCAGAGAACATCTGTCTTCCATGGAGGACATGGAGGTCCTCTGAGTGAAGAGGTGGGGCTTGCTGTTGCGTTACCAGACCTGATTTGCGGGTCCACAACATGGGTCTGTGAGCCAGCAGGCAGTCACCACTCAGGAGGGAACAGTAGCCCTAACAAGACCCCACCCCACCCAGCTGTGACCCAATGACCCTTTAGGCCACAAACTGCCTCCACTGGGGGTGTCCAGCACCTGACATCCATTGACTTCCCTCTGCGGTCATGAGGGCCCAGTTCTCTCATAACCCAGGCCTGTGGGTTTGGCAAAGTTCTGGCTAAGGGACAAGACTCTCAAAGGCCTATTATCTCAGAACAGTGTGGGTTTCATGACTGCAGCTGCCCACCACCCAGGCATGGTCTGGGCTGTGGGGAACAGGGGTAGGAAGGCAGCACCACCTAGTCCCAGGGTTCCCCTGGGAGAAGAGTCCAATACCCCTCACTGCTCATGCACATCTCTGTCCCTCCTGTTTGTTCTGACACACAGTGTGGCTACGCAGCCTCAGACTCACTGTCTCCACCTCAATCCAGCTCACTCAGGACGGAACCAAACCCTAAACCTTGGCACACACAGGCCAGGTGGCTAAGTGGGAAACAGACCCTGCTGGGCAGGTGGGCGACCCTGCTTCAGATCCCCAGCACCCACCCAACACACTGGCTGTGCTTGTATGAACAGACCAGTGACCTTGGCATCAGGTGCGTGAGGGGACACAGGAACATGGCTGGATTTTGCTGGCCACCAACCTAGTTCCAGCGTCAGAGGTGCTTGCCTCAAAGGAAGAGGCTGGAAAAGTCTGAGGCTAGCCCACTCAACAAATCAAGGTCCATCCCAGTTTGTGCAAATCCAAACCCAACCCAGCACAGCTCACGAGTGTCCTTACCTAGGCCCCTGTCCAGGACAAAGAAGCTGAAAAGGCAAGCGAGCTCACAATGAGGGGCATCACCCCAGAGACCTTGCAGGCCCTGCCCTTGCCTTGCCTGACTGCACCTAGCCTCCTTCCATATACAGTAGCTCCCCAACCCATACTCCCTGTCCATCTGCAAGGCAAGAAGATGTCATAGCACACAGCCCCAAAGACCTTGGGAGACCCTACACGTGTACTTGCTGTGGAGACAGAGGTTGTGGCACTCCAAACCTCCCAAAGTTCAAGGTCGGCCTCCCCCACACCAAATTAAAAACCTGAGAGCTGGGCTGGAGAGATGGCTCAGTGGCTAAGAGCACTGACTGCTCTTCCAGAGGTCCTGAGTTCAAATCCCAGCAACCACATGGTGGCTCACAACCATCTGATGCCCTCTTCTGGTGTATCTGAAGACATCTACAGTGTACTTTTTTTTTTTCTTTTTTTTGGAGTTGGGGACCGAACCCAGGGCCTTGCGCTTTCTAGGCAAGCACTCTACCACTGAGCTAAATCCCCAACCTACAGTGTACTTATATATATTATAAATAAAATAAATATTAAAAAAAAAAAAACCTGAGAGCTACACCACCCAGTCCTACACCCTGTTCCCACACCTGTGACAGCCTCAGGCCTCATCTCAATCTGTGTACCCAGAACACTCTCGAGTTGCTTGAACCCCAGGTCCCATCCACATCACAGTAGTGGCAAGTGCCAAACTGAGAAGGCAGGTCTCTAAGCTACGTGAAGTCTCCTGGGGAGAACAGCCCCTCTCCTTATGAAAACCTAGCTGGGCAGAGGCTGAGACTCAGGCCTGTGATCCCAACACTCAAGGATGCTGCTCAGAAGCTTAAAGCCAGCCTGGGCTGCACAGAGTTTGTCTCAGAAAACAGAGCAAGCGGTAGGGACAGCTCACTGCTCAGCACTGCTGCTTTTCCAGAGGGTTCAGTTCCCAGCAACTACATGAGCCATTTACAACCACCTGCAACTCCAGCTCCACAGGACCGAACACCCTCTTCTGGCCCCCGTAAGCTCTGTGCGCGTTCATGCACTTCACGCATGCGCACACACAAAATCAAGAATAAATCTTAAAACAAAAAGCTGAGCATGTCCACACATGCCTGTCATCCCAGCACTTGGGAGGATTAGGGGTTCAAGGCTAACCTTGGCTACAGTCAGAGGGCAGCCTGGAGTACATGTGGCTGGTGTGTGACACTCTGCCAGGAAATGCTATGATGAACCCTTGGCCTGAGTCCTTGGCACTCGGAACTTCCTGGGTCCCCAGCTCCAAACTCAGGAGTGCAGGATCATGTCAGGAAACGCTCCAGACAGGCAGCCATTGCACCTCCAGCACCAGCCAAGCCTGAGTACTTGGCAGGCCGAGGCAGGAGGACTCCCGTGAGTACAAAAGTGGCCTGGCTGACAGACTGTCTCTGCCTGCTCCCCTAACCTCTCAGCTTCCCTGAAGGTCAGTGTGGCAACCGCTGGCCTTGACCACAGAGTCCCACTGAAGTCTGGTGAAGCTGCCTGGGCTTCACTGGTGAATCCCAGTGGCTGACTGTCGCTCAGTGAAGCCCTTGCATGCAAGAGACCCTGTCTCCAAACAAATACCAGGAAGGCCTGGCACATAGCTCAGGGGGAGCCAAAACCTTGCCACAGAACACCAGCTGGGCCCTCAGACAGCAGCTCCAGGGTGCAGTCCAGTAGACGATCCCTTATCCTACAAAACAGGGTGCATACACAATCTTGGGACCAACACAGCCTACGTAGAGGCCTCGATGGTAAGGAGCCACTGGGCTTGGGCTCCATTTTAACATCAGCACTCAATATGCACCATTGGCTAGGCTCGAATTTAGGGCCATCCCCCAAGTCTGCTTTTGGAGTTCTAGAATTATAGGTGTGCTTCACTGTCAGCTACCAGTGCACTGGTGTGTGTGCACGCTCGTATGCGTGTGTCCATGTGTATCTGAGTGTGTTTATGTATGTATATGTATGGTGTGTGTGTGTGTGTGTGTGTGTGTACCTGAGTGTATTGGTGTATATGTGTCTGTGATGTATGTGTTTATTATGTGTGTATGGTGCATGTGTGTGTATGAGTGATGTGTGTATATGTGGTATGTACATGTATGTGGTGTGTATATGTATGTGTGTGTGTGCCTGAGTGTATTGATGTATATGTGTCTGTGATGTATGTGTTTATTATGTGTGTATGGTGCATGTGTGTGTATGAGTGATGTGTGTATATGTGGTATGCACATGTATGTGGTGTGTATATGTATGTGTGTGTAGTATGTGTGTGCATGTAAATGTGTATGTATATCTGAGTGTATGTGGTGTATATGTGTCTGTGATGTATGTGTGTGTATTTGAGTGTGTGAAGTGTATGTGTGTCGTGCATGTGTGTGTACATATGAGTGATATGTGAGTGACTATGATGTGGTTATGTGTGGTGAGTGTGGGGTGTGTATGTGTATGTCCACACACATGTGGAGACCAGAGGTAGATCCCCTCCAGGCAGCATGTCATCTTTTAGAGATAGTGTCTGTCCCCGGGACACAGGGCTGAATGAGGGAACGAGGCAGGTTGTCCAAGAGCCCAGGCTGTCCCGAGAGCCCAGGATCTGCCCACCTCCTACCTTCCCTGCACTGAAATTCCAAGTGCCTCCAGCACTCTTGGCTTTCTCATGGGTGGGTGCAGGCACGTTGCTCACTGAGTTGTTTCCCCAGTAGAAGCACCGTTCTGTGGGCAACGTTCCCAACCCCATCCAGTGTCAGTGTCCCATCAGAAGCCCCTTCAGTTATACCGGTCACTAACGCCCACACGCATCGCCCAGGGTCCCTGTAGATGAGAGCGAAAGACCAAGAAAAGGAAAGACGGATCAAACACATAACCAGAGATCGGGACAGAGCAAAGCAGGAAAGTCATCTCAACACTGGTGTCCTCACCAGGCCATCAGACCTTTGCTAATGAACCGTTGCTAATCAACCTCTAGGTGACAGAGACACAGAGACATGACTTTGTTTTTGTCCTTGCTAACATTTCATTTTGGTTTTCGGTTTTTCAGGACAGGGACTCTCAATCTGGCTGTCCCGGAACTCATTGTTTAGACCAGGCTGACCTTGAAACCTGAGATCCTCCTGTCTCTGCCTGCTGAGTGCTGGGATCAAAGTCGGGCACCACCATGGCCTGGCTTTTGAGACAGGAGGATTTCACCATGTAGCCCAACATGGCCTTGAACTCCACTCCCAACTTTCTGCCTCAGCCCCCTACAATCTGAGATGACAGCCAGCAACCCAGCCCACAACTAAACGGAACCACACTAACATACTTTTGAAATTGATTATGATGCCAGGTGTGGTAGTGCCACATCCAATCCTGGGCAGAGGCAGGAGTTAAGACCAGCCTGGTCTACATAGTGAGTTCCAGGAGAGTCAGAAACAGATGAAGACCTTGTCTCAAAAAACAAACTAGCTAAAACTAATTAGGCTATTCATTTTCAAACAGGGTCTTACATTGCCGTCCATGTAGGTATCCAAGGCTAGGTCTTGGGTATCCCAAGCTGGGCCTGAACTCCCAGTGATCCAGCTGCCTCCCTCATTCAAATGAAAGACTGGATTATACACAGTTATGGACCAAAGGTCCAGGCTATTCCTTAGGGCCTTTGCTTTTGGTTGTTATTTTTGTTTTCTAAGACAAAGTATGTAGTCCTTGCTGGCACGGAAGTCACCACGATCCTCCTGCCTCTGCCTGTGTGTCAGCACACCTGCCTTACCATGATTTAAGAGAACAGCTCCTCAGAGAGGACAAGCGACCCTGTCCTAGAGTGCACAGCAGGCAGACAGCTGCTGGCCCTCTGCCCTTCAACCCCACACGCCTACCTTTGGCACCCGAATCAAACACACCCTCCAAATTGGAACGAGCACCGACAACCGCTCAGATGGTGGTGACAACGTCCATTGTACAGAAGAGGAAAACTGAGGCTGTGGGCAGGCAACAGGCTAATCAAGGTCACCAGAGTGAGGAATGGCGATGTGAGAGGGTCTTAGACCCGAAGGGCCCAGAGGGGCCCCGAGGAAACTGAGGTCCGCCCCTCACACCTAAACGCTGGACTTTTCGTGAGAAAAAGCGACGGGGCGTGTAGGAGGGTGCGGGACGCCGCCTGCCTCAGTTTCCCTTCTGAGCCGCCCGCTCACGTGACCCCGAAGGGCGAAGAAGTCCCGATCACAAACCACCTTTGTTTCAGGGGTTTCCAAGTACCGCGAAGCTACACCCACAGACACCTACGCCCATCCGGGGCGCGGCGGAGCCCCCAGCCTCACCTCTCAGTCGACCGAAGACCCGACCCACCGACGGCTGCGCCTGCGCACCGCGGCGCAGCCAAGCCCCGCCCTCAGGATCACCACGCCTGCGCAGAAAAAAACATTTCCTGTGTAGATTCCTTTTGCGCATGCGACCAAGTGCACCCTTCTCTCTAAAACAGAAGTGACATCACTCGAAGGCGGGCACAAGATGGTTGTTATGGAAACTGCCCTCTGGAGACGTCACGAAGACCGGAAGTTAGTCTGACGGGCAGCAAGCGGGTCAGGCCTAAAGCGCTGTGGGGCGGCGGCGGACCCCAGAGGCACTAAGGCAGACCACGTGGTACGGGGTCGGTCACGTGATTTAGCTGCTTTCCTCAAGTCTGATTCAAAGCCTCCAACTGGTGCTATGAAGTTTTTGGTTTTGTTTTCTTAATTTTTTTTCTTTTTTCTTTTTTAAAATGCCAGCCTCACTAGCCCAGTCTGGCCCTGAACTCTTCATCCACCTCGCCAATCTTAGAAACTGGCATATCCCACTTTCTGTGAAAGCAGTGTTGATTACCACTAAGCAATCTACTTCAGTCATTTTATTTTATATTTGAGGCCTATTTACAAATTTATCTTGTCCATACCTCAACTTCTTTCTGATGCCTAAAAGAAAAAAAATTAATGATTATCAGCCAGGCAGTGGTGGTGCACACCTTTAATCCCAGCACTGGAGAGGCAGGAGAATGGCTGTGAGTTTGAGGCAAGTGTGGTCTACAGAGCCAGTTAGTCAGTTCCATGATATCCAAGGCTACACAGAAAAACCTGTCTCAAAAGATAAAAATGGTTTACCTTTAATTTTGAGTTGTGTCTTTGTGTGGGTGTCTGCATGGGAATACAGTGCCTGCAGAGGCCCGAAGAGGGCATTGGAATTCCCAAGGCTAGAGCAGTCCCATCCAGGCCCTTCTGAAAGCTATAAGCACTTTTTTTGTTGTTGTTTAGAGACAGTGTAGGGGCTGGAGAGATGGCTCAGTGGTTAAGAGCACTGACTGTTCTTCCTGAGGTCCTGAGTTCAAATCCCAGCAACCACATGGTGGCTCACAACCATCTATAATGAGATCTGATGCCCTTTTCTGGTGTGTTTATATATTATAAAAAAATAAAAAAAACCCACAGTGTGTCACTCTGTAGACTAGGCTGGCCTCAAACTGCACTACCCAGCTTGCTATATAGTCTTCACCAGTGAGCTATCTCTCCTATTTTTGTTTTGCTAGGTCTTACTATACAGCTCAGGCTGACCATAAACTTGCAGAAATCCAAGAGGGCTGTCGTGGTGCTCACCTTTAATCCCAGCACTCAGGAGGCAGAGGCAGGAGGATCTCTGTGAGTTCCAGCACAGGTAGGGCCACACAGAGAAACCCTGTCTTGGAAGCAAAAAAGAAAAACATGAACTTATGTCCATCCCCCTGCATCACTGTCCAAGTGCCGAGATCCCCTTTTTCTGCTAATCCCCTATACACACACTCTACCATTGATATGGTGCAGTTATAATTACAACACTGGGTGTCCTGGGTTGGTTAGGGATGTGAGGTGTGCAGTAAGTCAGGATAGAAAACCTGGGTAGTGGTGAGGGACCTGAGAGAAGATGTGGTCCCATTCACAGTCAACTGCAGCCACTCCAGGGCAACTACCAACTCTTTAAGGCTTCTCCTCTTTCCAGGCTGATAACATACTATTTTCCAGAAATCTCACCAAGAATTCCCTTTACAGGGAAAGGATATAGACTTAATGAAACACCTGTGATTTCTGATTTTTATCTCATTAGCTTAGTTTTAACTTAGAATCACTTAGCAAGAGTCTTCATGAAGTGCCTAGATGAAGTTGGTCTGCTGATGGGGTAGCCGTGATGTGAGAAGGCCCGGCCCATTGTAGGTGGTGCCATGCCTTAGGAAACAGGCAGGGAATGACACTGGCATTTGTCTCTCTCTGCTTTTGACTGTGGATCTGTGTAGCTTGTTCCAGGTCCTGCCTTGACTCCCACTGCCCCCATCCCATGACGGTCTATACCAAATCATCTCATCGAATCACAGCTCTGCTTCTTGAACTAGCCATGTCTTAGTCAGGGTTCTCTAGAGTCGCAGAACTTATGGGTAGTCTCTATATAGTAAGGGATAGCTTACAGTATGTAGTCTAACTCCCAAGGATCTAGTAGTGGCTCTGTCCCAGAGAGAGAAGCTCTTCCTTCTTCCAATGTCCTTATGTAGGTCTCCAGCAGAAGGTGTGTCCCAGATTAAAGGTGTGTCCCACCACGCCTGGGTCTGGGACTTGCTTTGTCCCAGGTGACCTTGAATTCAGAGATTTCCTTGCCTTAAGCTCCTGGGATTCATAGCCACTTTGCCTCAAGATCTCCATACCAAGATCCAGGTCAGAAATTTGTCTCCCAACCTCGAGATTAGGATCAAAAGTAATCCTTCCAATTCTGGATTGTAGCTCATTCTAGATATGGTCAAGTTGACAACCAGGAATAGCCACTGCAGGCCACCATAGGCATAGTGTCTTTGAGCGTTATGCAAAGTTTACCCTTGTGTTATTTAAGTGCTGGTCTCTCTGCCCTGGTATCTGTGTCAATCTCAGGACAGGGCATTGTAGTGCTTATACCAAGAGTTTCCTGTGACAAGTCTGTGTGAACAATTCTTACTGTTTATTCTCGGCCTTGTCAGTAAATGCTCATCACCCAATGGCTGAGAAGAACAGAGACTAGTGTAGGACACGAGTCACCCAGAGGAAAGAGAGAGGGAGTAGGGAGGTTCAGATAAGTGAGGAGGATGGAAGATTTAGAGCCAAGAGGAAGGAGTCGGGAGAGAGGTCATGGAAACACACCTGAAGCCCAGAGAGCCAGATCAATAATAATATGCAACTATGGTGGGACCGGCTGGGAGGTAGCCAGAGTAGCATAGAAAACTAAGGCGTTTAACCTAAGGCCACTATTGAAATGGAGTTTTATAAATAGGGTTGTTTTTTTTTCTGTGTGATTATTGGGGAATAGTATAACATAATGAAATACAGCCACTGGATTAATTCATTAGTAACATTTATATTAAGCATAATTCAGACTGCAGACATGGCTCAGTGGTAAACACTGACTGCTCTTCCAGAGGTCATGAGTTCAACCACCAGCAACCACATGGTGGCTCCCAACCATCCGTAATGGGATCTGAGGCCCTCTTCTGGTGTGTCCAAAGACAGTGACATTGTATTCACATGCATAAGATAAGTAAATAACCCTTTTTTAAAAAAGAATAATTCGGGGCTGGGGATTTAGCTCAGTGGTAGAGCGCTTACCTAGGAAGCACAAGGCCCTGGGTTCGGTCCCCAGCTCCGAAAAAAAGAACCAAAAAAAAAAAAAAGAATAATTCATTTATAGGCCACTCACAAATTCTTTCCTCATCTAAGTCATGAATCTTTGTGTAGGTCCTAGCCAAGTCCTGAAAGATAAGGTCACACACGGTAACAGTGCAACTGTGTCTCTGTTCCCTCACTGATGATGAATGGAAAAATGTGAAAGAAATAAAAACAGACACAGGAAACCGAATGCATGAAAACCGAACTAAAGTGAAAATTCTCAAGCAATGAAAAATATGAGTCCCACATAGTGACTCCTATGAGCACTGGGGAGACTGAGGCAGAAGGACCATTGGGCAGGAGCTACCGGATGAGGTCACATCTCAAATGCCACTGCCCACACATGCACACAAAGAAAAATAGGAGTGATGTCTTAGTATTGTATTGCTGTGAAGAGACACCATGACCATGGTAACTTGTAAGGGAAATCATTTAGTTGGGACTGGATTACGGGTTAAGAGGTTTAATCCATCCTTTTTTTTTTAAAGATTTATTTTTATTTTGTGTATATAAATACACTGTGGCTGTCTTCAGACACACCAGAAGAGGGCATCGGACCCCATTACAGATGGTTGTGAGCCACCATGTGGTTGCTGAGAATTGAACTCAGGAACTCTGGAAGAGCAGTCAGTGTTCTTAACTGCTGAGCCATCTCTCCAGCCCAGGTTTAATCCACTTTTATCACAGGCAGACATGGTGCTGGAGATGGAGCTGAGGGCTCTATATGCAGATCAGCACGCAGCAGGAAGAGAGAGAGTGTCATTGGACCTGGCCTGAGCCTCTCGGACCTCCAAAGCCCACCCCTAGTGACACAACAAGGCTGATTTGTTTTGTAACGTGGCAACATGGTGTGGTGGAAGGGGTGCCTTAGTGGGCACATGCTGAGGTAACCCCCCCGCCCCCAGGTATTAGCCATACAACAAATCTAGTATAAAGTGAAATTTATTTGGGACAAGGCAAGTAGGAGTGGGAAAGGGAGTAAAGGCAGAGAAAGAAAGGGGACAGAGAAGGACAAAGAGTAGGAAAGAGGTCAGCTGAGAATGGGAACAAGTGGGGTGTGTGTGTGTGTGTGTGTGTGTGTGTGTGTGTGTGTGTGTGTGTGTGTTCAGGGAGAGAAAAAGAAAGGAAGAAAGGGAGAGAGAAAGAGAGGTATAGAGGGTCCTTCTCTGTCAACCAGACTTGTACCTGGCTATTGCTAGGTAACTGTAGGGAGGGACCTAGAAGAAATACTAACAAAGGTCACATCTCCTAATTCTGTCACTTCTGGTAGGGAACCCCAATGTCACTCAGGATACTCCAGGACCAAGTTCTCTGCACAAAGGAGATGTGTTTGCCTCAGAGGGACAAAGGGCAGGGATAAGGGACAAAGACAGGAGATAGAGGATGAGGGAGAAGGGGAAGGGCACAAGGGAGAGAGAGAAGGGGAGTTTGTCCCTGGAGAGGGACAAAGGACAGCCTCTGGATGGGGAGGAGACAGAGGTGGCCAGTAGGAAAATGGAGGTTTACAAAGGTACAAGGGGTGACCCTGTGTTAGGATGAGGCGTTTCATTTTAATTAGGGCAGCCAAAGGGAGCTTCTCATCGCTAGCCTGCAGTACTCTGAGAGCTGGACCTTGGCCCCAGGAAGACAAGCTGTCAACAAGAAGTCGGATCTTGGGGGCTAGCTTAAGGAGTATAACCTAACCGTTGTGGTTATTTGTGTTTGTGTGTTTAGCAAGGCAGAGGGACTGGGGGAGGGAGGCAAGGCTTAGCAGAACCATATTTGTCGGGGTGCTTGGGCCAGCCAGAATCCCTTCACCTAGGAGACCACTATGGGAAGGGACCACTTTTATTCAACCCACACACACACACACATAATGGGAACTCCCCAGTCTGATACAAAACCTGACCACCAGTGCTGAATTCTCTAATCATCTTGGCTAGGAGCTCAGTGGGTAGAGCACCCTGCAAGTATGCATAGAGCCCTGGGTTCCATTCCCAGGACTGCAGAAACCGGCTGTGGTGATGCATGTCTGCCCTCCAGCACTCTGTAGATGGAGGCAGGGGGGTCAGGAGTTCCAGGCCATTCTCTTAGCAAATTCTGGGTAAGCCTGGGCTATTGAGAGCCCTGTCTTAAAAAAAAGAATAGCAGGGGCTGGAGACATGGCTCAATCGCTAAAAGCACTGGCTAGTCTTCCAGGGGACCAGGGTTCAATTCCCAGCACGCTCATGGCACTTTAGAGCCATTTGTTAATTCTGATTCCAGATGCCATCTTGTAGCTGCTGTGAGCCCTGCATGCAGGTGGTGCAATGGACAAAGCACGCAGGAACATAAATGCAAATGTGCATGCGTGCACACATTCACACGAACACGCACGAGGCACACGCACAGCAGAGGCAACTTGGTTCAAGGGGTAAAAGCATTTGCCACCAAGTCACATTTCAGTCTGTGCCAGTGTGCATGTGTGCACACCTGTACACATGCCCTGTGTGTTGAAGCATTGTGTGACATGTTTGTGGCAACCTGAGGTTGAGGCCCAGGGTCCTTCTCGTTCATTTTCCACCCTGTATCTCAAGTCAAAATCTCTCATTAAAGGAAGAGCCTGCAGATTCTGCTGGTCTAACCTAGGCACTTGCCCCTTCAGGCCTCCCCTGCCTCCTCCTGCTGTCAGCTTTTGTGGGACTTGGAGATTCAAACTCCCCAACACTGCGAGTGCTTTTCCTGCAGGTACTTCAACCCTGGCCTAGGAGCTTGTTTTTGTTTTTGTTTTTTTCGGGGGTTGTGTGCAGTGTGGGGTTGGGGGATGGTCAGTTTCAGCTGTCACTTTGATTGGATCTGGAACCAAAGATGGTCTCTTTGATTGCCTGTGGGAGATTTTCTTGATTGTGTCAGTCAGTTGAGCCAGGAAGGCTCTCAGTCTTGATTCTGGACAGGACATTTCCTAGGCAGACCCAGGGCTGTGCAGTTGCGAACAGATTGTCAGTATTCGAGTACCGCCATTTCTAGACCTCGGAACACGTGTGACGTATTGCTTCTCGGCTACTGCCCTGATTTCCCCACAGGGCCGGTACTTGAGATGTGCGCTAAAATAACCAGTCTCTCTATTACCCCACATTTTAGAAGTTTGTCTATGTGCTTGTGTGCATGCACTTAAATGTATGCTGTATGTGTGCGCACCATGGGCGCACAGCTCCTGCCCAGGCCAGAAGAGGACATGGGATCCCCTGGAGCTGTGAACTGCCATGTGGGTGCTGGGACATGAAGTCCCGTCTTCTGGACTTGTGTTCTTACTGTCAGTGTTTCTGCTCAGATGGTAGGGCAGCCGGATACACGGGATCCCAGGAACCACGCAGCTCGGAGAGGAAGCCTCCTCAGTAGAGGGGTTGTGGTTCCCAGGGGAGGGGATCCCCAGCTGAGCTCAGGAGCTCAGGAGCTCAGGAGCCTCTGCCCTGCCCTTTGTCTCCCGCTTCTTTTCTTCTTGGGTCTTCCGATGAGAAAGTCACACCAAGCAGAAAACCTCGCGAAAGAGATTTATTGGAGGGTCCAAGGTGTGGAGAGAGGAAAGATGCCCTCTGCTCCTAGGAGTGGACAAGAGGGAATTGAACAAAAGGCAGAGCTTATATAGGATTTCTTAGGAGGTAGGCTTTTCAGAGTAGAGATTTCCAGAGTGAGGATTGGTGGGATTTCAAGTCGTAAGCTTGGGGAGTTCAGGGATTGGTGGGTTTTCCTGCTCAGGGATTGGTGAGTTTTCCTGCCCAGGGATTGGTAGGTTTTCCTGCTCAGTGACTGGTGGCTGTTTGTCTCACCCCCTTTACCCTGCATTGGGCCCATGGGTTAGAGTGGGATGTCCTTCAGGCCACAGCCAGCTTTTGCTGAGGCACCAATTCTGTGGGGCTGCTCGGGGAGTCTAGAGATGAAGTGCTGTCACTGTGGGATAGCTTCGGTAGAACAGCTCCTGCAGTGGTGTTTTTGAGGGGCAGCCTCTGTTGTAGACAGCTCCTGTGACAGCTGCAGGCTGAGGAGTTGTCGTGGTGCTACCATTTTGACAGGAGCGGTCAACAGCTCCTAGGGGGGCATCTTAACGTGGCCTTAGGCTAGGGCAGCCCCGACTTTGAGGGCTTTTGTAGTACGCTGCTTATGAATTACAATTGTCTATGGAGCCATCTCTCTAGACCTCAGGTTTTGTTTGTTTGGCATGTGTTTTTTTTCTAGACAGGGTATGTAGCCCAGGCTACCCCTGCAGGTTGCAGGTTGGGTCATTTTTTTAAAGATTTATTTATTTTATGTATGTAAGTACACAGTTGGTCTCTTCAGACACACCAGAAGAGGGCATCGGAGTCTGTCACAGATGATTATGAGCCATCATGTGGTTCCTGGGAATTGAACTCAGGACCTTTAGGAAGAGCGATTAGTGCTCTTAACCACTGAGCTATCTCTCCAGCTAGGTTGGGTCATTTTTATTTAACTTGGACTGAAATTGCAGGTGTATGTCAGCACACTAAGCTTACAAAAACAAAACAAGCAAAAACTCGTGGCGGTTCTCACTTGCATTACCAGAAACTAGGAAACTGGGGCAGGAGGATTGCTATAAATTTGAGGCCTGCTAGCACTGTACATCAAATTCAGGCCAGCCTGAGCTACATGAGACTTTGTTTCAAAAAAAGGAAGAAGGAAGAGAGGGTTGGAGGGAGGGAGGGAGAATGGGAGAGAGAGAGAGAACGAACACGAGGGAACGAGGGAAGCCTAGAGCTCAAGGTCATCCTTGGCTACATGAGGAGAGTGAGGCCCTGACTGAAGAACACAAAGAAATGAAATAAACGAACAGACCAAGCACAAAAATGCACACAGCCTGTATAAAGTAAAATCCTCCCAGAACCGCCAGGCAGAGAGGGTGTTAGGTTTCCATGGAAACAGCACCTCGAGGATGGAGCGTAAGGCTCTGCCCGCTCACCCTTGACAACCAATCGTGGGCTGTGCTGTGTTCGGCGCATGCGCAAAATCTCACCATTGGCAAGGCAACCTCAGGATGACATGGGCGGAGCCGGTATGCACTGGCGCCAGACTGGTTGTTCCCGCGCATGCACACTCATGTAGACGAGCTGCCCTCGCGCGCACGCGCCTTCTTAGCGTGCTCGGAGCTAGCGGGCGGCAGGCGCCTCAATCTGAGAGCCGCTGCGGAGGAACCGACTGAGGTGAAGCGAGCTCCCAAGGAGACCCGGACCGCACAGGCGTGAGGACCAGAGGAGGGCGTGCCCGTCCCGCGCGCAGCCTGCCGCCATGAAGCCTCCCGCAGGTACCGGCCGCCCCTCGCCCAGGCCCTCGCTTTCTCAGCTCCCTCGGGCAGATGGAACCTGTGGAGTTCCCGACCCTGACCCGTTCGTCTGCAAATGAATGAACTAACTTTCCCATGACTTCATCCTCTTGACAAAGTGGGTTTAAAAAGAATACTTTTCTCATGCTCCCTGCTATGCTAACTAGAGTGAGATAGACCCCCACACAAGGAAAGGCACGGTTACTGGAAGGCTACCTGGAGATGGTGGCGTGAGACCCTGGGTACCAGGACAGTGTGCCATCTGGCTCTAGAGAGGACCTAGTAATACTTCCAACTAGGTTCTTTTGTATTTTTAGGATTTGTTAATTTTATGTGCGAATATCTGTGTGTGAGTACGTGCACGTGTGTAGCATTCATGAAGACTAGAAGAGTGAGACGGATCCTCTGCACCTAGAATCAGTTACAGGTGGTCGGGAGCTGCCTTGGGTGCTAGGAACCAAAGTGGGGTCCTCTGGAAGACTCCAAGCAAGCATACACGCTTGACCACTGAGCACCCTCCAGGCTCTCAAGTCAGCGAAACGGGGACTTAGACTCTGGTCATCCCACTTTGGCAAGGATGGTTGAGAGAGAGAGAGAGAGAGAGAGAGAGAGAGAGAGAGAGAGAGAGAGAGAGAAGCTTTCTCTTGCCAGACCTGCTGGGTGTGGGGGGGTATATGTGTTGGGGGGGGCGTTCTGTATGGTAGAGCTGCCTGGCAGGAATCCCTCTGTCCTCTATCAGGTGTAGACATGGCTGTGACCCAAGAAGATGGAGACTTGTTTGGATTTTTTTTTTAAACATTAGTGTGTGAGTGGAGGATCCTCATGTGGAGGTCGGACAACAACTTGTGGGAATACGTTCTCTCCTTCCACCTAGTCAGTTGTGGGGATTGAACTCAGATTGTCAGGGTTGACAGCAATCACCCCTAACTGCTTAGTCATCTTCGAGTCCCCTGGACTTGCTTAATCCGGAGAAGGAAACTGAGCCAGTGCCAGCCTGTCTTCCTAAGTGTGTAAGACCAGGACTAGGAGGATCCCACCTCCGGATTGCAATTTGGCAAGATCCTATCTTCAACTATGAACAGAGGACTGGGGAAACAGCCCAAGGGGCACCATGTGACCTTGTCCTGTATCTGAGGTGGCGTGGGGTGTGTGATGTCTCACACTCGCACCCGGACATTTCTCATGCCTGCAGATCATCCCCCAGGTGTGACCAGGATCACGGGAACAAGAAATAGTGGAATTACTTGCACCTTAGGAACTCAAAGTGATTGGGAATGGAGGTGGTAATCCAGGTGTTTGCAGAAAGATGTTGAAATCCCAGTTCTCCAGAATTTTTGAACTGTCCCTGTTCTCATGGCTGGCCCTGCCCCCACTTGTAAAGTTCCTCTGTGTGTGTGTATGTGTGTGTGTGTGTGTGTTGGGCAGGTATCTCTGTGTAGCCCTAGATATTCTAGAGCTCACTCTCAGGCTGGCCTTGAACCCACAAAGATTCTCCTGCCTCTGATTAAAGGTGCTCACCACTGTGGCCCAACCATGGCTTTTCATTCACACGGCATCTCATGGTCCCTAGGCTAGCCTCATACTTGATGTGTAGCTGTGGATGGCCCTGAGTTCTTTCTCTCCCCGCCCCCCCCACCTCATTTCCCAAGTGTTAGGATGATGGGTATCCCCATCACACCTGATTCCTAAGGCGGCGAGGATGGAGTGAGGGTACCGTGCACTCCAGGCACCGAACATGCTAGACAAGTGTGCTGTCCACTTAGCCACAGCTCCAGTCTGTATTTTTGTTTTCATTGGCTTGAACATGGCTATACTGCGTTCTCCATTTATTCCAGATGTGGAATCCCCTTGCTTCAGCTTCCCGAACAAGCTCCCTTCCCCTTCCCCAGTCCATGCCCTGCTGGGCAGCCCCCGTTCTTTCCTCATCACCCCATCTCCAGGGTCTCTGCTGCTGTCTACTGAAGGCTGGAGAGCACTACGCAGGTCTGCTCTCTGGGGATGAGCGGTCCCACCTTCATTTACACGGCTGTGAATTACACAGCCATTCTGGGTGGGACGGGCGAGATGGCCCTGCCTGGCCGCCTTGCCTGTTGGTGTTGAGCAAGTGTAGCTGGAGCTGTGGGTCAGCGCCAGCAGCTGCTGGTGCCACCGCACCTGTCCTCAAGCTGCTCCCCTCCTGGCCGTCCCTAAATGCCACATCACTTGCTGGTCCGGCTTCCACACCTGCCTCTGTCAGCAAGGCCTAACGTGGGCAGAGATGGCTTCAGTTATAGCTGGGGTGCCCCAGGGGTGTGGAGGGCACGCCTAACATGAGTGACATTCTGCTGGGTGGCTTGGGGCAGCAATGGTATGGAGAGCAGGGGACCAAGGGTGCAGCTGGCTGGAACGTGTGCTTACAGGAGGGTCTTTGCCAAAGCGGCAGGATACTTTAGCAGTAGCAGACCATCCAAGACCCCCAGGTGAGGGGCTGGGAGCCTGGTCAGGATCGCAACATAGACACAGGATGGAGCTCTGCTCTGGGGTCACGGTCCCTGTCTAAGCGTACACACACACACACACACACACACACACACACACACACGTGTTTGCGCGGAAGGGCTGGAGCATGGCTCTGTGCTGGCCTGTACACAGACCCCCCCTCATGACATCGTTACCTCAGCAGGTCCCAGGAGGAGGCTGGTGAGCAGGCTCTCCTGGGCCGCTGGCTCTGGACCTGCTGAGACTGAGTGTCCTGCTGTTGTCATTCCCACAGCCTGTGCTGGGGACGTGGTGGATACAGTGTCACCATGTTCCACCGTGAACCATCTGCGCTGGGACCTGAGCGCACAGCAGATCAGGGCTCTAACCACGCAGCTCATCGAGCAGACCAAGTGTGTGTACGACCGTGTGGGCGCCCAGGAGTTCGAGGACGTGTCCTATGAGAGCACACTGAAGGCACTGGCTGACGTGGAGGTCACCTACACAGGTGAGCGCAGGTAGAGTGACAGTCATCCACTCCACAGGGCTCCTCCCTGCACCAAAGGAGCCAGCTCCGGTGCCCTAATCCTTGGTGGCACCCACGGAGGTATCTGTTTACCAGGTGCCGGCTCAAACAACCTTGTCTCCACTTGCTTTCTCTCCTTAAGGACTTGCTTATGTTTAGGCCAGGCTTTGTGACTTAATCCCAGCACTGAGAGTCAGAAAGATGGGTCTCTGTTGCCTGCATTCGGTGTGTGCAGTTCTCACAGCGGCCAGACAGGGGCGTTGGGTCCCCTGGAACTGGAGTTCCAGGTGCTGTGAACAGAACCCTAGTCCCCTCGGGTGCAGCCTGTCAGCCTGTGCTGTCCGCTGACCCATCTCCCTGGTTCCTGTGTTTCTCTTCTGAGTCAGGTCTTACTGTGTTGTCAGGCTGGCCTCAAATTTGCAGTCCTCCATGCTTAGGCTCCCACTGCGGCAGCTCACCAGCTTTTGTTTTGTTTTGAAATACCGTCTCTGTGCCTGTGAGACCGTTCTGAGTCCTGGTCATCCTTCTGCCTCAGCGTCGCATAGGACACACCTCCACACTCTCAACATCAGGTCTGCTTCCTTCCTGTCAGCGCGGGGCGTCCTGCTGCTGGGAGAGCTGTGTCTACAGCAGTTGTCCTGCCTCAGCCTTGGGGCCACCTAGGGCTGCTCACATCACCCTGTCCGTATCCCGTGTCACCTTCCACTGTTCTGTGACACAGCCTTGGTGTTGCTGCCACTTACCACAGCTTTGCCTCAGGCCCAACACACACAGCAGACAGGAGCACCAGGCGCCCAGGCTGAGGACGGCTGAGGCCTCTCCCCACCGGCTCTGCCATCAGCTTCCTCTGCCTCCTCTGGCTGGCTGGAGGGAAACCTCACACACCCTGAGGTGCAGCTGCCTTCCACTCCATCTCCAGTCCCCAACCTCAGTTTCCCCTCAGGCATCAAGCAGTGTTCTCTTCCTCTGGTCTCAGGTGGGAACCACCCTGTGGAGCCCTTTGGTCTAGCCTCGCTGTACCAGGCATCCTTTGATGTCCCTGCAGGCGTCTCCTACAGCTCCTCCTTCCTTCCCTGTGGCAGATGTAGAGATCAGAAAGAAAACGAAGATGAGCCCCAGTATGCTGTGACTCCAGTACTCGCAGGCCACGGCTGGAGGATTGCCATAGGTTCAGGCCTCACCTGGGGTATAGCAAGGCCTTGTTCTAAAACAGGAGAAAAAAAAAAGAAAGCAGTCTCGGCTGTCGACTCTCAACTCCTCAGCTCCCCCACACGGACTCTGTGGAGGCCCGTGCCCTGCGTGCTCCCTTCTCACCCTCAGTGTCTTTCCCACCCCTGCTGTGCATTCTGAGCTAAGACCCCAGTTACTTGTTCATGGGCAGCTAAAGTACTGAAGGGACCAGGTCCCTTCCTGCACTCACTTGTGTCACCCAAGTGTCCCTCTCCGTGGCTATATAGGGTCGTCACCACACAGAATGAGCCTGTGTCCTTTAACCTTAACGCCTCCCATCCCACACACCCCACACATGGTTTCTCACCTCTGGATTCTTTCATGAAGTTCCATGTACCATGACCTTTGCGGCTGGGCTTGGGCCGGTACTGAGTGTCAAAGCTTCATTTGTGTTCATGGCTGTATAGTGCTCCAGCCTGAGGGTGGGAACTAGTTCCCCACTTGTGGCTATTTGAGTCCTGCTGTGGCACGTGCACAAGGTTGGACAGTGACCTGTGCATTTGGCTCCATGCCTGGGGAGGGACTGGATCACGGGGGCAAGTAGAGTAATGTTCAAACTCGTGTGGCCCCAAATCCAGCATACTCCTCCTGCCTCCGCTTTCCTGCCTGCCCAATCGTGACAGGTCAGCCAGTGTCTGCCCTGTAGTCCTGAGCCTCCACTGTGTTGTCACCAAGTGTGCCCCTCTGTCCCAGTGCCAGAAGCCGGCCATGTGCAGTGGTGTCTTGGCATCAGCAAGTGGGTCTGCGCCTCTCACCTCGCGCCTGTGTCTTACTCTCAGTGCAGAGGAACATTCTCGACTTCCCCCAGCACGTGTCTCCGAACAAGGACATCCGCGCAGCCAGCACAGAGGCTGACAAGAAGCTCTCAGAGTTTGATGTGGAGATGAGCATGAGGCAGGACGTGTACCAGAGGGTCGTGTGGCTGCAGGTGGGTGGGCATGTGTGGCAGAGGGCCAGAGGGTGGTAATGGGCGGTGGGGTCTACCTGCTGCCAGCCCTGATGCCACTGTCCACGCAGGCTGTGCGTGTGAGCCACTTTAGGAATGCAGCCTGAAGCCCTGAGCATATGGAGAGAGCGGGTGCTTGGTGAACCGTGCTGTCACAGCACAGGCTGAGGCCTCAGTGAGGTCAAGGTCTTTGTTGTTGTGGAAATACCTGTAATTATCACACTGTTGTGAGATTGATGCAGAGCCAAGTGTCCAACACTTGGCAGGCTCCGGTGACAGGATCAAGAGTTCGAGGCCAACCAGGGCCACTTGGGAGAAAACAGGATATCATGGTTGCGTGCCTCTTGTCTGAGTACTTACTGGGAGGCAAGAAGTTCAAGGCTATTCTTGGTTCCATACTGAGTTGGAGGCTAGCCTGGGCTACATGAGAACCTGGGCAGTAACTGAAGAGGGCCGGTTTCCTCAGCAGTAAGGCCCTGACTGAAGCCTCCCGGTAGAGCCGGGTCCTGGCTCAGCCTGGTTGCCTGCTTACATCCCACCACCGAAAAAGAAAAGAAAATGCTGGCTCCTGTTCAAGCGCTTCACTTGCCCACCATTCACAGCAGATGGTGTCTCTGTGCACTGGGGGCCCCGTGTCCAAGTCTGAGACGCCTGTGGTCAACACTGAGCATCCCGTTGTGTGGCTCGACAGAGGTGTTTGTAGCCTGCACTGACTGGGACCCAGGATAGTGTCTCGGGTGTCAGAGCTGGGATCTCCGGGAGGCTCCGTGCCTGGCTGTGTTGAACATTTGTTTCTTTACTGGGGAAGGGACCCTGGAAGTGTTTCTCTTCTCCCACTTCTCCCACAGTTTGTGGCCCAGGGGTTGGCCAGAGTCTGTGGGCTTGTCTTCATTCACCTTTACCCTTGAAGCCGCCTGTGTCCCGATCAAGATTGTGGGGTTTTGTTTGTTTTAAGATGTTTGTCTCTCTGCGTATGGGTGTGTTCATGTGTCCTGCAGCCCGTGGGGGCCAGAAGCAAGCACTGTGCTTCCTGTAGCTGGAGTCAAGGGTGGTTTTGAGCCACGGTGGGTGTACTGTTCCTGCTGTGAGAGCCGCAGAAGGGGACAGGCTTCCTCCCCACTGGAGCTTAATATGAGCTTTGGGTGCCTGCTTCCAGGAGAAAATCCCGAAAGACTCACTGAAGCCCGAGGCAGCTCGCTACCTGGAGCGGCTCATCAAGCTGGGCCGGAGAAACGGGCTCCACCTACCTCAGGACACACAGGAGGTGAGTGTGCCCGTTCCAGATGCACTGCAGTCACAGCCCGCTGAAGTCACAGCCCGCTGAAGTCACAGCCCGCCGACAACACCTGTGTCCCCTCCCTGGGACCTGAGCCCAGGGAGGTGAGCATCTCAGCCACCCTCAATTCCCACAAAAGTGCTTGGCTGAGCCAGTGCTGCCCAGCGTGGGATGCGGGTCCCCGTGCGTGCCTTCCCTGGGCCAGCTTGAAGGCCCTGGCCTGCGCAGAGATGGGACCTGGCTGAGGCAGTGCAGCAGGCGAAGCAGAGGCCATAGCTATGGTCTATTGGAGGGGTGAGGACAGATGGCCTGAGTGCCGCATAAACACAAGAAAGGCATAACCGTGTGGTGCCCTGCTGGGAGTGCCTTGGAAGGAAGGCATGCTCCTGGGTGAGTCCCAGCCCACAAGGTTGCCCACACTGAGGCTGCCGGATGAAAGCCCAGGCCTTTACAGATGCCACTCTGCCGAGGTGGCAACTCCCACAGAGGCTAAGGGAAGCTGGATCCTCCCTATGACTGCCAGCTGGGGAGTGCAGACCCAGCTCAGTGTGCCCTCCACAGAGTTACCAATGGTCATTGAGAGCTCACATGCCTGTTGTAGTATGGGACAAGGACAGACAGGTGGCCGTGCTTGGACCTGTGGATCCTAGCATTCTCTGCTTCAAGGCCACACCTGGTCCCCGTTCCAGTGAGCACTCGTTGACTGAGTGGCTTTAAGGAAGTGCCTGGCATCTCCCAGCCTAAGTCTATACTCCACAGAGACTTCACGAGCCCCTAAATGGCCACATATGGTCCCCAGCAGCTGTTTCAATGTTGTCTGCTGGGGAGTCGGTACTGCAGTTCCTGGAGCTGTACTGTCCGTGTGCTGGCGGCAAGGGCCTGCAGCCCTGACTGGGGCCCATGGCCAGTTCTCCTGTTCCCTCAGCACAGCAGAGTGTAACCCCCAGTCTAGCTCCATGTCTGTTTGAAAGCAGGTCCCTGGGCTGTTTCTAGTTGAACCATAGACCTTGTCCTTAGCAGACCGAGGATAGCCCCATCCCTATCCTTAGCAGACCGAGGATAGCCCCATCCCCGTCAGCATGGTGCAGAGCTCGGGCTGCAGGCCTCCTCCCCAAGTTGGAGGCCTGAGGGAGAGGGCACACGTGCAGAGGTGCCTGGGGTGCAACGGGCTGGCTCACCCCACACTCTGTCTGCAGAAGATCAAGAACATCAAGAAGAGGCTGAGCCTGCTGTGCATCGACTTCAACAAGAACCTGAATGAGGACACCACCTTCCTGCCCTTCACGAGAGAGGAGCTGGGTGAGTGCACGTGGAGGAGGAGGAGGAGGAGGAGGAGGATGTCCTCACCGCTCCAGATGATGCTGGAGGCGAGAGCTGGGCTCTGCTGACCCAGATCTGTCTGCAGCAGGAGCCCTGAGCTGGGTCAGCCGTGTTTTCCTCGCCGTTTGCTGTGAGCAGGTGTCTGGGGCCACAGGCACCCTGCCACACAAGGCGCTTTAGTCCAGGATAAGGGGTGGTGAATCTCCGTCGGGCCTGGGACCTTGGGCATCAGCACCTCTGTGCTGTTTGGGGCGCCTCCCTGTCGCCATGACACCTTCACTGTCAGTTACGCTCTTAAAGTCTGGGGTCTGAGGCCACCAGCGTTTCTGGTACAGGAGGGCACTGTCATGTCCCATCTCCTGCTCAGCACTGTCCTCACTGGCTCATCCTGCCAAGGTCACCTGCAGCCCTGGGAGGTCCCTGTAGGTTCCAGGGTCAGAGTTGCTGAGCTGGCTTCAAGGCTTTGGGCTGAGCAGCATCCATTGCACCCACAGGCGGGCTCCCCGAGGACTTCCTGAACTCCCTGGAGAAGACAGAGGACGGCAAACTGAAGGTCACCCTCAAGTATCCACACTATTTCCCACTGCTGAAGAAGTGCCACGTGCCCGAGACACGACGTCTGTTGGAGGAGGCCTTCAACTGTCGCTGCAAGGAGGTGGGTCTGCGGACACTGTCCTGCTGCAGCTGCCCTCTGTAGGCCTGTGCTCAGGCTGGCACAGGGACACCTGCTGGCCCTGCCCAGACAGTCCCCACTTAGCTCTTGAGCAGGAGAGGCAGTGTGGCTCCTGGTGGTACCATTCTCTTGGCTTTGTGTCAGCCAAGGGGTTGTAGGTAAGTAAGTGGTCTGAGCTGCAGCAGGGCAGAGCAGGGAACAGGGCCTCTTTTTACTCCCTTGGTCTTTCGAGTACCTGGGGCCTGTGTCCCCCGATGTCCTGATGCTGCAGTCTAGGTGGGCACTTGACAGCTGTGGATTGCTCAGAACAGAACAGGCTGAAGTGTGGCCTTAGGTCCCGGGCCACAGCTCCACCTCCCAGTGGCTTGGGAAGAATGATTACTGTCAGTTAACCCACCAGAGTGCTCAGGACTTATCCTGAAGTCTCCCCTGGCCTCCCAAGATTCCCCTATGTGGCTGGTGTTGCCCCTGAGGGTGTGTGAGTTGCTATGTGGTGCTAGGAGTGGGGGGAGATGGCCAGGGCCACCGGCGTGCTGGCGAGGCTGTCCTGGGCCACTGCTCACCCATCCTCTGGCCGCCTCTTCCCTGGTACTGGCTTCCATCACTCTAAGGGCACCCCGCTTTTCTCTCAGGGCGACCAAATGGAGCAGGGGCTTGTTTCTGCCTGTCTGCTCTCGGGGCAGGCCCACTTTCTGTGATCAAATGGCTGCAGCCTACACCCAGCCCAGGACAGCTGTGCTCACCTCTCCGTGCCTGCAGCTCTGGCTGGGGTGGTGCAGAGCTGGAGTCACCATGCCTGTGTCCCTGCAGGAGAACTGTGCCATCCTGAAGGAGCTAGTGTCCCTGCGGGCGCAGAAGTCCAACCTGCTGGGATTCCGCACACACGCAGACTACGTCCTGGAGATGAACATGGCCAAGACCAGTCAGACAGTAGCCACCTTCCTAGGTAGCCGCTCCCCTCTGCCGTGGGCACCCACCTAGCCTGGAAGGCCATGCCCAGCTACTCGCACACACTTGCCCTGGCTGTGGCAGCTAGGAGTCTACCCTGACTCTCTGGGGTTCCCCATGGTGACACACATGGACCTCGTGTTGCATGTGGGTGGGTGTTGTCTCTTTCCTGGGCAGCAGGGGTAGCAGGGGCTGACTGCGGTGCCTCTGCAGATGAACTGGCCCGGAAGCTGAAGCCGCTGGGTGAGCAGGAGCGTGTGGTGATCCTGGAGCTGAAGGAGGCAGAGTGCGCCAAGCGCGGGCTGCCGTTCGATGGGCGCATCCACGCATGGGACATGCGGTACTACATGAACCAGGTGGAGGAGACACGCTACCGCGTAGACCAGAACCTGCTGAAGGAGTACTTCCCCATGCAGGTGGTCACGCGTGGACTGCTGGCCATCTACCAAGAGCTGCTGGGGCTGACCTTCACGCTGGAGGAAGGCGCCGCCGCCTGGCACGAAGACGTGCGGCTGTACTCTGTGCGTGACGCCGCCTCTGGAGAGGAGATTGGCAAGTTCTACCTCGACCTGTACCCCAGGTGGGAACGGGGACCTGCCAAGACACACGGGGTCACTGTTGTTCACAATGCCCAGCTGTTTGAGCGGGGGCAGGCGTGGGAAGCCTGGGGCTCCTGTGGGGAGGGCCCACAGCCCCAGTAGCCGCTGAAGGGGACGGAATAGTGGCTCTGGGCGCCCCGGTGCCCCGGTCTCTGCCCTGACTGTGTCTCACTCCCCAGGGAAGGGAAGTATGGCCACGCGGCCTGCTTCGGCCTGCAGCCTGGCTGCCTACGGCAGGATGGCAGCCGACAGCTGGCCATCGCGGCCATGGTGGCCAATTTCACCAAGCCCACACCTGACGTGCCTTCCCTGCTGCAGCACGATGAGGTGGAGACCTACTTCCACGAGTTTGGGCACGTCATGCACCAGCTCTGCTCACAGGTATGTGCTGTGGGGCCTCCGGCCAGTGTGTCGCTGGGCCATGCCACGGCCGAGAGCTCGCAGCAGCAGTCTCAGCACTGTGACTCCTGACCCAGCTGGGACTAGACACAGGCTAGCCCTGGGCCTTCTCCCCGTATAAATTGTTTTCCTTACATTTGCTAACTTTGTGTGAGGGGTGTGTGTATACCTTGCACGTGCAGACCAGAAGTCAGTGGACCCTCACCCTCCATTTGGGTCCTAGGGTTTGAACTCGGCGTCAGGCTTGTTAGCAAGAGCCTTCACCCTCGGACCCTGCCGCTGACCTACCTCTTCCCTCCCGTGCTGTGTCTGACAGAGGCCTGCAGTGGTCCATTGCACGCACTCCCATCTCACCTACACTTACATGCCAGGATGACTCTGGGGACACAGGTCAGCCCAGAGCCTCTCCCAGTGCTGGGCTGACAAGTACAGTTTGCACGGGAAGGAGACTGGAGCAGAGCCAGGGTCGCATGAATCTCAGTGTGAGGCTGGGGACACAGACAGGGAGATGGCCCAGCCTCTGCCCAGGGGCTGAGGCCTCATGGTGGACCACCAGCATGCCTGAGACCTATCTGCCTGGGCCTGCTGTAGGCAGAGTTTGCTATGTTCAGTGGGACCCACGTGGAGCGGGACTTTGTGGAGGCACCGTCACAGATGCTGGAGAACTGGGTGTGGGAGAAGGAGCCACTGATGCGCATGTCCCAGCATTACCGCACAGGAGGCGAGGCCCCTGAGGACCTCCTGGAGAAGCTCATCAAGTCTCGCCAGGCCAATGCAGGTAAAACTGCGCTGTGCACTCGGCCAGATGAGAGCCTTAGCAGTGGCGCTTTCCAAGGCCGAGGCTGACCTCTGACCTCTGACCTCCCCCCAAGGTCTCTTCAACCTTCGGCAGATTGTCCTTGCCAAGGTAGACCAGGTCCTGCACACACAGACAGATGTAGACCCAGCTGAGGAATATGCCCGGCTCTGCCAGGAGATCCTTGGGGTGCCAGCCACACCAGGTAACCACCCACAGCCCATCCGGCCCTGCAGGGCCACCATCATCCCCGCTCCCCACCCTGGGGGGACCTGCAGGAGAGCCAGGCCTCACCCAGGAAGGCCATGCACATTTTCCCCTGCCCAGCCAAGCTTCCCCAGGACAGGCCCTGCAGCCTGTCGTCACTTCGCCCTCTGTCTGCCCAGGTACCAACATGCCAGCTACTTTTGGCCACCTCGCTGGTGGCTACGACGCTCAGTACTATGGCTACTTGTGGAGTGAGGTGTACTCCATGGACATGTTCCACACACGCTTCAAGCAGGAGGGTGTGCTTAGCCCCAAGGTGAGTTGCTCTACACTGCCCTCAGCCACGCTGGAAGAACAGCACAGGTTGCACGAGGCTTCCAGCCTCCGCCCGAGCACTGCGGTGCTGACCCCAGCCGCCCACTCCACCCTCTGACCCCCCACCCTCTTCTCCCCAGGTTGGCATGGATTACCGGACCAGCATCCTGAGGCCGGGGGGCTCTGAGGATGCCAGCACCATGCTGAAGCAGTTCCTGGGCCGTGACCCCAAGCAAGACGCCTTCCTCCTGAGCAAGGGTCTGCAGGTAGAGGGCTGCGAGCCACCTGCGTGCTGAGCGGTCCCCAGCTCGCCCTCCTGTGCCTTAGCCTGCCGGGCGGCAAGGTCAGCAGCCCTTGGGCGTACGGATGAGCCTGGGGCAGTTTCCATCCTCGTCACCCCCCCAGCTCCAGGTCCCCGGCTTCAGGCTGCTGTGCTCTCCTTGCACTATCCCCTCCCCAAACTGATGTTGGACATTAAATTTCACACAGGGGCGCACTGCTTGGTCCTCCCTCTGTTGCCCATCCTCAGTCCTCTGGGCTGTGAATTCCATCATGCGTTATGGGACAGTCTAGTAGCTGTCAGAGGGAGATAAGGGATGGTGCCAGGATCACCTGCCCAGTGTGTCACTCAGGGTCGTCACTGTGTCTGTGCTCAACTGCCAACTTCTTTCTGGACCTTTCTAGGGAATAGTTGGGAGCAAGACTTGGTGAGGGCTGCCATCTGCTGGCTGTGTACAGTATTGCTTCTCTAGCTTCCATTCCATCTGCACAACAAAGACAGGGCCCTGTGGAGCAGAGGCTGCCTCTGACTTGCCCAAACCTCAGACAGTATGAACACACACCACTGAAAAACTAGAAGTAGCCAGTGATGTCAGTCCTGAGCA
Organism: Rattus rattus; assembly: GCF_011064425.1. NCBI lineage: Eukaryota > Metazoa > Chordata > Mammalia > Rodentia > Muridae > Rattus > Rattus rattus. The sequence goes on along the minus strand of NC_046154.1, from coordinate 153,806,710 downwards.
CCACGCCCAACCTTCCAATCAATGTGTTTCGCTGTCCAAAAACACACAGGCACCCTTCAGACAGTGGACACGCCCATGTGGTATAGAGGGGGTCTGATGGCACAGTGAGGCGGGCTGCTCCGGGCTACCGTAGGCAGTGTGGCTCACGTCTCAAGGAGCAGTTGGACTGGCAGACGTCTGTCACTTTCTGCACCGGCTGGAATTTGAGTCCCCAGCACCATGGGAACAGTTCTTAGGGTCATGTCCCTTGTAATGTCAGCACTGGAGTGGAGCAGGGACAGGAAGATGCTTGAGCCTTGCTGGTTAGGCGTCCTAGGTCAGTCTCAGAAGAATGGTCAGGGGCTGGAAAGAGAGCCCAGCAGGTACAGCACAGCTGCTCCCTCAGAGGACCCAGGTTCAGTTCTCAGCACCACATGGTGACTCACAGCTGCCTGCACCTCTTCTTTCTAGAGGGTCGAATGCCCCTTTGGGTATAGACATGCATGTAGGACGGCTGGGGAGGTGGCTCCGTGGTTAGAGCGCTGACTGCTCTTGCAAATTCAGACTCTACCCGTCACATCTGACAAAGCTGCAGCCACATTCAAGCAGGTCCTGCTTCCAGATTGACTGACTTGGATTCAAATGGTGGTCCTGATGCTTACCCTGCAGTCACCCTTACTCACCAAGCCATATAATCCACCCAAGTCTGTTTCTGTGTTTTCCGGACAGTTTCTCAGTGTAGCCCCTGCTGTTCTAACTTTGTAGAACATATTGACCTTGAACTCGGAGATCCTCCTGCCTCTCTGCCTGCTGAGAAGTGTGGCCACCCTCCATGACTTGAGATTGTTTTTTCCCTTTTTTGTCCTGTTCACATTGTCTCAGGCAATGACTGACATCCTCCTGGCTGTTGTGTACAGCCCAAGAGGTCACCATCATCCCAGTGAACTAGGTCCATTCCATGCCCCAGCTTCCTCGCCCATAAAATCAGCAGGGGACATGGTGGGCAGCAGCCAAGACCCTCCTGGAGAGAGAAGTCAGAGCTGATGCCCCACAGGGCCCTCCAGGCTCTGCCACTCTCCAAGGTGCTGAACGCAGTTCTAGGCTACCTGCAAGCCCCGTCCCAGGCTGCTACCTATACTCTCAGGGAGAGAGGGAGAGTGCGTCTGAGTGTGAGTATGTGTGGTGTGTGTGGGTAGGGTGTTCCATTCAAGCTGGCCTCTAACTCCTTGTGGACCCAAAGATGACCTTGAACTCGTTTTTTGTTTTGGTTTTTGAACTGTGATCCCACTGTGCAGATGAAGCTGGCCTCAAACTCAGAGACCTACTTGCCTGCAGCCTCCTGCCTACTCATGGGCTGACCTTGAACCATTGGTACTCCTGCCTCTACCTCCAAGTGCTGGGGTAACAGGGTCACCCTGCGCCTGGTTCCTCTGCTGCTGTGGATGGAACCCACGGCGTCACACACACTAAGCAAGGGTTTTATCCACCAAGTCCCAGCCCCAGCTTTGTCAAAATATTTTATTGAAGGTCTCAGTCTTAGGAAAGTGGGTGGTAGCACACACCTTTAATCCCAGCAGTCGAGACACAGGCAGGTAGAGCTAGCTCAGGATTTGAGGCCAGCCTGGTCTACCAGAGTAAGACCTCTCTCCAAGAGGACGACGGAAGCTCGTGGGCTGGACCTTGCTGTTGGGAAGCCCAGGTCCCCGTAGGCTCAGCGTCGTCCTAGTGGTCAGGGCAGAGTAGGCGTTCTATGGTTGGGCTTAGGGTTCATGTGTTAAGTGTCTGTCTGGGTAAAGGGCTCTGATTCTTGTTCTACACCAGGGTCTTCATGTTCTTGTACCTGGAAACCCCACTTGCACTGATATGGGGGTCAGCTTCTCAAGGAGGCTGTGAGTTCCCAGGGCTGTCTGTCGGCCTGCTGCTCCCTGTCATAGCACCCCCAAAGCGTCTTGCACCACACGGACCCTGAGCCACCTCGGTACCCAGGACAGCCATATCTCCTCCCCTGGTATCTCCAGCCCCATCTGGCCAAGCAGTGGTTCTGAAGCCACCCAGTCCAGCAGAGTGGCCCGTCCCAGGTCCTCTGTGGAGTTGGCCAGCACCAGGGTGGTGTTGTCTAACTCTTCTGTCGGGTCGTCCAACATTGGAATTTCTAGAAAATTCCCCCAGTCTGCACTGAGGCCGCCAGAAGAGCCTTTGTGGGGTGTGCCAACGTCAGGCCAGGGTCCTGGGACCTCGGGTCCTGGGGTGACGTCGGGAGCCACGCGGGATGCAGCATGGTTGTGCAGGGTTCTGGAAAACACTGGAGAGAACTAGGGAGTCAGAAGAGGCAGACATGAGGCAGAGCCTGAGCTATGTAGAGTCTCACCTGCCCTAGGTGGGCAGGGCATAGTGGGGACTGTCCCCCGGGTTGTGTGACACATTGTATGCACTATGGGTTTGGGGGTGCCACACACTGCCATGTGGGTCAGAAGACTGGCAACACCCTGTTCTCTGCCATCTTATGTACATGAAGCTTCGACTCCAACTTGCGTGTTGGCAAGTGTCTCTACTCTGAGCCATCGGCGTCAAGTCTCCTGGTGTGCTGTGGACTTTGGAGAGGCTGTGTGTGCGTGTGCACGTGCGTGCATGCATGGGTGTGGGGATGCGTGTGGTGTGTGTGTGCACGTGCGTGCATGCATGGGTGTGGGGATGTGTGTGGTGTGCATGTGTGTGTTCACATTTTTGGTCAGGGGTCTCACGTAGCCCAAACTGTCCTATATAGCCAAGGACAGCTCTGAAGTAATTCCCAGTGCTGGATGAGAGGCCTGCACCATCACACATGGTATCTATGGTGCTGGGAATGGAAGCCAGGGCCCTGCATGGCAGACCAGTGCCCTGCCCGCTGCACCCCATCCTCACCCTGGGAATCAGAAGGCTGGCACTGCCTACCTCGCACTGGAACGAAGTCGCCAGGGCTGTCGACTTTGTTGGCGGTAAAAGGGCTGATGGAAGGGAGGATGATCAGGACGAAGGACAGCAGAAGGACCTGCCAAAGATGGTGTTGGGTCACCCCACCATTCCCCTTCCCTGTGAGCACCTTGAGCTCACAGACAGGGAAACCAGTGTCCCGCTATTGCAGGGTGGGTCTCAGGAGGTGGATGAGACTTCTTATTTTATTTAAAACTTTTCAGATATACAAGTTGGTTATTGGAACAGCCTTGCTTTGTAGCCAGGCTGACCTGTAACTTGAAGCAATCCCCCTGCTTCTGCCTCCTGGGATTTATAATGAAAACCCAGGCTACAAGGCTTTGCTATTAAAACACACACACGGGGTTGGGGATTTAGCTCAGTGGTAGAGCGCTTGCCTAGGAAGCGCAAGGCCCTGGGTTCGGTCCCCAGCTCCGAAAAAAAAGATCCAAAACACACACACAACAACACACACACACACACACACACACACACACACACACACACACTCGACTCTCATTCGACTTAGACCAAGGACTCCACTAGTCTTGGGGTCCCCAAGAGTGCCTGCAGGCAAGACTCACCGCTATGCAGGTGCCTGCATGGGCGGGCTTGCTGGTTGACTGGACCACAAGAGCCTGCAGGTGTTTGAGCTGCTCCAGAAGAGACCTTGCAGGGAAACATCCAGGTTGAATCCTTGGAGTCTTCATCTTGCTTCCTGGCCCTTTCCAGAACCCTGAGCCTTGATGGTGTGCAGGCTCCAACTTTCCTAAGACATACTCTCTGCCTCTCTCCTTCCTCTCTGCCTCTCAGCCCCTCTGATCCTGCCCCAGGGCCTTTGCACAGGCTGTACCCTCTGTACCAAGGACATTGTTTCCACAGATATGTCTGCAGCTGGTCCTCACTCAGCCCAAAGACTCCGTATATGCCATTTTCTCTCTAGCCAACCCTCACACAGTTGTCAAAGCCCCAAATCCAAATGCCCTCTGACAGGCAGAGGACTAATTGCTTAAATCTTATAGCCATCACTATCATTTTGTTCCTCCTTGAGAAAACCCTAGTCCTGCCCACAAGCCCCCATCAACACACACTCACAAATTTTGCTTTTCTAAGTGCAAGACCTTCCTCTGCAGCTCCTGGTTCTGGGCGGTACACGCTGACATCCTGTAGGGACAAGGACCCAGTGACACTGAGAACATGTCTGTCACCCACCAGTCCCATGGACGCCTCCTGCTTTATACACAGGGAACCCAAATCTAGAAAGAGCAAGTGACAACCTGAGGCCACACTGCATCTATAACAGTTGTTTGTGTGTTCTGTGGTGTGTGCTTGCCTGTGGCGGAGGGGAGGTGACACTAAGTGCCTCTGTTAATCTCTCTCCTCTTTTTAAAAAATATTTGTTGTCGGGGTTGGGAATTTAGCTCAGAGGTAGAGCGCTTGCCTAGGAAGCACAAGGCCCTGGGTTCGATCCCCAGCTCCGAAAAAAAGAACCAAAAAAAAAAAAAAATTTGTTGTCGTGTCTCTATAATACCCTGTCTGGTCTAGAGTTCACAGAGATCCTCTTTCCTCTGACTCTCCAGTGCTGGGATTAAAGGTGTTGGCCACCATGTTTAGATTTTTCTCTATGGGTGTGTGTATGGGTATTGGCCCGTTTGTGTGTGACAGAGCAAGTGCACACATGCACACATACACATACACAGGTGCATACAATACCCGTGGTGGCCAGAGGGTGGCGATAGATACCATGAAGCTGGAGTTACAAGCAGTTGTAAGCCACTCTGTGGGTGCTGGAAAGTCAACCCAGGTCCTGGTGGTGAAACCACTGTGCTGTCTCTCCAGCCCCATGCACAGGTGTGTGTGTGTGTGTGTGTGTGTGTGTGTGTGTGTGTGCGCGCGTGCGCACGTGCGCACGCGCCCAGGTAACCACAGCAGAAGTGGGAGTTAGATTCCTTGCAACTGGCAACCCAGCAGCTGTGAACCACCAATGCTTGGAATCCAACGTGGGTCCCTGTGAGAGAGCAGCAAGTGCCTGTAACCCGTGAGCCTTATTCTTTTTTTTTTTTAAATATTTTATTTATTTAATGTATATGAGTACATTGTAGTTGTCTTCAGATACACCAGAATCCGTTACAGATGGTTGTGAGCCACCATGTGGTTGCTGGGAATTGAACTCAGGACCTCTGGAAGAGCAGTCAGTGCTCTTAACCACTGAGCCATCTCTCCAGCCCCGAGCCTTATTCTTTTGATCCTAGCATCCCTCACTGACCCTGGAGTCACCAAGTCAGCTTTACACTCGCCCACCAATGAGCCCCGAGGGATCCCCGAGGCCTCAGTTTCTGGAGCGTTGGCAGGGCCGGGCCATTGTTGCTTCAGTGCACAAGTGCCAGAGCTGACCTGAGGTCCACGTGTCTAGCAGTGCATCATTTGTTAGCAGTCATCTCTGCAGCTGACCAGGGGTGGGATCGGGGGAGATCCTGCCACGCATGGCACCCCTCCTGTGCTCTGAGGACTCCCTGAGGATGGGCTGATGTTTTCTGCCAGTGTCATAAAGGCAAGGACAGACCCCACAGAGAGCTGTGCAGATCACACAGCCTTCCCTTGATCAGTCGTTTCCCTGCAGGACTCAGAACCACTGAAGGCCTGAGAGATGGCTCAGTGGGCACAGATGGCAAAGATGCCCGTCACCAAGTCTGACTCCCATAAACCCCACAGGAGAAGGAGGGCGCCAACGGCCATAGGTTTCCCTCCAGTTTCCACAGGTGCATGGTGGCGCATGTGTGTCCACACCCACACAAGTAAATCAATGCGTGGGCTATCCCTAGCTGTGGGGGGAGACAATGTGTCCCCTAGTGGGTCATCAACCCCAATTCTGTTAGGCTGCAAAAATGTTGACTATCTCTGCCTCGGCTTCTGTTAGGAATGTACGGCTCGTGGCCCGCCCACCTTACCGGTTCTCCAAACCATCGATGTATTCTTTTTTCTTCTTCCTGCTTTCTTGAGCTGACTGTTTGTTCCGGATCTTTCTGCGGATTTTTTTCAACACCCGTTCCTCATACTGCAGAAGAGGGAACATGTTGTCAGCCTCTGCTGTCCCCAACCCCACACCCAACCAAAGATGTTTCTTTGCATGGGACAGGATCTTATGTAGCCCAGGCTAGCCTCAAACTCATATGTAGCCAAGGATGTTCCTGAACTCCTGATGCTTCTGCCTTTCCCTCCTGAGTGCTGGGGTGACAGGCATGTGCCATTCCGCCAGGTTTCTGTGGTGCTGTGGATTGGGAGCACAGGGCCTCTTGCATGCTGGGAGAGTTCTCTGCACGCCCTCCCCTCTCCCTACATCCTTGCTCCATCTCTAGAAATCTTCAGAGCTCTGATACTTTCCTTTGCCCACGGTGGAGACACCACTCTGAGAAAATATATGGTCACCATCTTGGCTGTGTCTCAGGCCATGGTACCACGGGCTGGCACTACCTAGGAACAGCACTGTAGCCAGCAATATAAAATGAAGGCTGGAAAAAACCTGATAAGAGCATCACTTGGTGCCACAGTGGTGATGCACACCTTTAATCCCAGCACTTGGGACACAGAGGCAGGAGAACCTCTGTGTGTTCGAGGCCAGCCTGGTCTACAGAGTGAGTGTCAGGACAGCCAGGACCACACAGTGGTTCCCATCCCCAGTGCCACAAGGCACATGCCTGTCCCCGAAGCACTTGAGAAGTGGAGGTGGGGGATTAGTTTGAGAACAGCCCAGACTATAAAATGAGACCCAGTCACACAAGGTAGGTTCCAGTTAACATGTGTGCACACACCCCAGGGCTCACGCACCTTGGTGAGGGGCAGCTGGGTGGGAAGGGTCACCCCCTCTTTAGCCAGCAACTTCTTCTCATCCTCTGTCAGTACCAGCTCCTGGCAGTGCCCACTCCCAGGTCCCAGCAGCTGGGAGGCGGCCAAGGGATGCTGTTGCTATGGGAAATGAAGGGGCTTTAAACAGAGACACAGACTCCAAACCTTAAAACAGGGGAACGGGACATGAGAAGGGACACAGGTCCCATCACCCAAGCACTTTGAACTACTGAGATGCAGGAACTCAGGTTCAAGACCCACCGGGGGAATTTAGCAAAACACAAGTCTCCAAAAAATAAAATGAGGGCGGGGCTTGGGGTGAGAGCAGGGCTCAGGGTGATGCATATTGCTTGATTGACAGGCACAGTGGTCCTGTCTCTTCAACACCTAAATAAGGTGAATGCTACCCCTTCTTCCAGTAGCCTCTGTCTTAATCCTCTCCCCTGGCAGGTAGCGTCCTGGACTGGTCTTTGAGTCTTTATCAGTGGCACTCGCTTCCCCTCAGCTTCCATTCTGGGATCTCACAGTCGAACCACCCAGCTGGCCGACCATACCACCTTCCCCGCCTCCCTCTCTGCCCCCCAATCTCTGTCTCTCTCTGTCTCTGTCTCTCTCTGTCTCTCTCTCTCTCTCTGTCTCTCTCTGTCTCTCTCTCTCTCTCTCTCTCTCTCTCTCTCTCTCTCTCTCTCTCTCTCTCTCTCTCTCTCTCTCTCTCTCTCTCTCTCTCTCTCTCTCTCTCTCTCTCTTTACCAGAGAGCTCTTGCCAGCCCAGGGCAGTTCGGATGCACTGTCTGGGGCCAAGATGCACCCCAGGTCCTCTCTGTGCCTCTTGTCCCAGGCCATGCAAGGCAGACATGGAAGGTTCTTCCTGACATCCAGGACCTGAGACAACCGGGAGACATGGGGATGCCTACCAAGTCCCCGCCACCACCAGACAGCAGCAATTCCTTCACAGTGAGGTTGAAGCGGGAGGGCGAGCCAGCCTGCTCCTCCGGGTACAGGGTGTCTGTATTCCACATGTCTGGCCAGGTGAGGAAGGGGACAGAGAGGAAGCCAGGCAGTTCAGTCTTAGTGGCCAGCTCCAACAAGTTCTCACAGCTTCAAAAGTACCCGCCCTTTCCCTATCACTTTAACACAGGGTCTCTCTGTGTGGTCCTGGCTGCCTGGACCTCAATCTGTAGACCAGGCTGGCTCAAACTCAGACACTTGCTTCTGCCTCCCCAGGGCTGGGACTGAAGGTGGGTGAGTGGAAGGGAATGTGTCCCTGTGCCTCAGTTTCCCCTCTGCTATACTCATCCTTGCTTGAGAGTCTGTGCCATGGGACTAAAAAGGCACAGGGTTCTGTAAGGGACTCACGGCTAGTAGGGTATTGAGTGGCTGTCACCCAGCAATACAGGACTAGGGGGTTTGTATCATTTGTGACCTGTACCTCTTGGTGGCCAGGACACAGTATGCTTGCTTTAACAGCACAAGAGTGTGTAGAGCTATGTGACCTTAAGAAAGAGGCTTCCCTGCTCTGAGCCTGAACTCTATCAGCTCACCAACGGATGAATGCTCACCTTGCAGATCTTCATACAGGGCTGGGGGCGGGGTCAGGGGTGGAGCCTAGCCAGAGGCCGTCCTAGTCCTAGGTCCCTGTATCTTTAGCCGAGGCTCTGCCTAGCTAGGGGTGCTGATCGATGTCCCTGAAGTAAATCATTATTGATCTGTGAGGTGGCCTCTGATAAGCTGTCCTTCTCGGGCAGAATCTGTACCTGTGCCAGGGCTCCGGAATCTCCCCAGCTTTTATTGAGCACCTACTGAGTTAGTCACAGTTGGAGGAACCCAGATTCAGGCCACCCTCTGGCTTTGTACCCTGGCTGTCTGTTGTCTGAGCCATCTGAGGATACTTGTGTCTTAGGACTGAGTTGGTGGGCTCCTCTCCCAAGGTCCCCAGCCGTACTGTGTCTCCCACCCCCAGTACTTACCCAGGTCAATGGCCACCGAGGACTCATGGACTTGTGTCCTTGGAGGCTCAGGGCATGCTGTGCTGGGAAGGTAGGAGGGGCAGGGCCCCTCGCCTTGCTTGCTTGGATGACACCTGGCTGCAATGTTAGCAGATCCAGTGCCACTACCAGGAGGGGTGTCCTGGGAATCGGAAGGTAGATCCTCAGAGATGCCGCTGTCACTGTCAGCCGGGGACCATATTGGGGAGCTGGGGTCAGAGTCTCCAGGTCCCAGGATGGAATTTAGGAATTCATCAGAGTCAGAATTTGGTAGAACTTTCTAGAAGAGCGGCGGAGAGAGCAAGACAGACACAGGTTTCCTCAGATTAGTACCATGACTCTGGGCAAAATCCCTGACTCTCTGTGCTGCCATAGGGAGGGAGTTATCCTTTCTCCCTGAGCATCTGAGATGCAACAGCAGTTAAATGACAAACAGGGGAAGGGACCAGCAGGAGCTCTGTGCTCTGGGTTTGAGTTTGAACTCAGGTGGACGTCGTGGGACTCTGAGTAATGAGCACCAGACCCTCCCTCTGACTCCCTCCCACCCCCGACATCCATTACACGGAGTATCTAGCTGCATATTGAAAGGTTGGTTAAACAGATGTGTGATGCTTAGAGGCTACCCAGTTCAGTGGCGTATCCTGTGCCCCACCCTGGCTATGGCTGGAAATCTCCCGGGGGACCCTCACCTGTTCCTCTCTGGTGAGGATCCAGCTCTCGGCCAGGTCTACATTTCTCAGGATGCCATCCTGCCGGTCGAACAGGAGGTCAAGGACTTCCATGCTATCTAAGGGAGCCATGGCACAGGCAGGGGACGCCATCTGGATCAAGGAGAGAGAAAGACTCCGTCCGTACACACAGCACCCCAGCTCCTTCTAGGCCAAATGTGGCTTCTGTCCAGCCCCTGGGCTGGGTCTCTGTGAATCTGCCTAAAGTGTAGCTGAGGTTGGGCCGGAATAACAAGAGAGTCTTTGAAAACCATGGTGGCACAAGGCCATCAAATCAGGAGGCAGACGCAGGAAGGTGGCAAGTTCCAAGCCAACCTGGTCTAGCAAGTCTCAAAACAAAAAACGAGCAAAACAAACAAATCTAGAGTTCCGTGTGGCTGCTGGGCCTCGGTTCATACGCACTGTAGTCAAATTCTTAAATATCTGTGTTTGTAAAAACAAGTATGGAGGCTGGGCTTGGTGACTCACACCTTTAATCCCAGCATTCGGGAGGCAGAGGCAGGCGTATGTCTGTGAGTTTGAGGCCAGCCTGGTCTACAGAGAGAGTTCCAGGACAGCCAGGGCTACAGAGAGACCCTGATTCCAGAGAAGACACTGGTGCCTGGATCAGCCTGTCTTGAAGTCCCTGGGAGGCTCTATGGTCCCAGTGCTCCCCTCTCCAGCCTCAGCCTTCCTGCCGGTGTTATGGGGTTGTCAGCCTTCGACCCCCCAGCTCAGCGTCTCCACCATGGCCTCTCACCTTTCCCGTCGATATGTCCCCATCCATGAGTCCTGCGCCTATGGCAGCCTCGTTTCAGGCCCCTGTCACTGCCTGCCGCAGCCTTTGCCACGTCTCCTCCTCCCGAAGGATGCTGAAATACAGGCCAGCAGCTTCCAGCCCAGCTCCCCACTGTCGACCAGGAGACAGGCAGGATCACAGACCAATGGTGAGTGGCAGTGGCAGAGGGAGGGCGGGATGACCACTATCTCTGTGTTTTGTGCTTTTTCCAGGGAGCAAAGTGCAAAGTCTGGGGGTGTTGAGTCTGTGTGACCTCTCCCCTACTTACAGCCACTGTTTCTGTCTAGCGTCACCGGATGTTGGGTGCCCAACAAAGCCCAGGGTCCTTGGGTGGGTGGCCAGCTCCTGGGACAGAGAAACATGGCAACCACAGGTGTGTGGAATTCATGCCCTCATGCAGAGTGACAACTGCTGACCCTGCAGGAGCGAAGAAGGAGCCACCTGCCCACATCCCCCACTGTCCCACATGTTAATCAATTCTTTCTGGGATCACCAGGCCTGCATGCACTTAGTCAACAAATATTTATACAAACTGCACTTTCCCTACCCCAGGGCCTTTGCACCTATATTCGTCCACCTGTCCTGTCCCTGTAATTGACTCCGTTCCATTGCTTTCTTGTGTCCTTCCTGGCCCAGCCCAGTCCCACTCACTATTCTCTGAGGATGACTTGACCTACAGATGAGCTCCTGCCTTCACCTCGTGGCTTACATGGAGCCGCACACGGCTCGGTGTGCATGTTAGGCAAACTCTCTGCCCTCAAGCCCTGTCTGCCACATCCATCTGCTTCCTGCTTTCCTTCCACTTTCTGCCTCTCTGTGCTGCACCCTCATCCCTAACCCTGAACCCTCTCTGCTCCAGCCACAGCAGCCTCACTCATTGGCCAGGATAGACTCTACAGGCCATTACTAGCTGCTCTTGTCCAGAATAGGGTGGGTATACAGTTGACACTCAATTGATAACTTGCTCACTGAATAGCTCCTGTGTGCCAGCCACTGGCTTAGGCATGACCAATCAATCCACGAGCGCCCTGGACTGCATTGGGTAGAGAGATGAGTACGGCTTGATAAACAAGTGCCACTAAGAAACCAAGTGACTCCATAGCAAGGAGTGAGGGTCACCCAGAGTCCTGGAGGGGAGGCTGAGTCAGCTGAGGGGAGAGCAGCTGGAAGGTACGTCAGGCCGAAGAGATAACCTGTGTGAGGCCTGAGGCAGGACGGACCTTCGGGCATTGGAGGAGCATGGAGGACTGTCCTGTGGCTGGAGCAGGAGGAACAGGGAGGGACAAGGAGTAATGTCACTCTTGAGGTGACATTGTGTTGGGGGAGGGAGCATAAGCAAGCACCTATGCGATAAGTAAACACATTGGCAACCCCTAACTGCAGCAGAAAGACGTAGAGCACAGGGCCGAGACCCTTGCTTGAGGTGAAGGGATGGGGAGAATTCTCTGAGAAGAGACATTTGGATTGAGGTTGAGGCCTGGAAAGAGGTGTCAGAGGGAGGGAGGGAGGGAAGGAGGGGGAGAGAGAGAGAGAGAGAGAGAGAGAGAGAGAGAGAGAGAGAGAGAATGAACTAGTTCAGGGGAGAAAGGAGAGGAGGAAGGAACCAAACAGAACAGGGTCCAAAGGGCTTTGTGACCTCTTGAGGAATTTAGCATGGACCAAATCTAGCAGGAAGCTGGTGGGACTTCAGTGGATGGGTGTGGTGCCCAGGGCAATGTCAGGAGAAATGGACTTCCTGGTGTCTATTCAGCAGGAAGCCAGAGGGAGCAGAGGCTGGGGACAGTGCTTAGTGCCCTGCAGGGCCCCAAGTCTGCCCAGAGCACATTGCAGGCCAGCACACACAGTGTCCTGTGGGCTCCTGTGGCCCTTGGCCTCTGCATTTCTTTCAGTCCCCAAGGGCATCCGTGTGTGCTTCCTAGGGTAGTGTTTGACTTGGCCGGAATGTGTGATCACAAGGGAATCTCCTTTGGGTCATGGCTTCTTGCCACACCGGTTGGAGAATGGCCACCTGCTGGCAGAGGTCTGTCCTTGCAGCTCCCCCAGCACACTAGATAGGAAGGTTTTAAATCTTCCTGTGTGTGGGGCTCTCCCTTAATACAAAGGCAGAGACAAGTGGATCTCTGTGAGTCTGAAGGCAGCTGAGTCTACACAGTGAGTTCCGGGACAGCCAGGACGAGGTGATGAGACCCTCCCTGTCTCGGACAAAAAAGAAAAGAAACACTAGTCACTGGGCAGCGAAGGCACAGGCCTTTAATCCCAGCATGTAAAGGGCAGAAAAAGGCAAATCTCTGATTTTGAGGCCAGCCTGGTCTACAGAGCAAGTTCCAGAGCTACACTGAGAAACCCTCTCTTGAAAAAAAAAACAAAAAAGAAAAAATAGCAAAACTCAACCAAATCAAAAAACAAAAACAAAAAACAAACAACAAAATCCTAATAAAAATAAACAAAATTATAGCAAAAAGAGAGCCAGGGGCAAGGTGTACCTCAACAACATAGCCACACAGACCCCTGCCTGGAATCCCCAGCAAGGGGCTGGGGGTGTTTCTGTGTCATGAATTCTTCCCCCATCTTGCCACAGGAGGCACAAGGAGCTTCACCCCTACTACTGCAAACGTTGGACAGTAACTAATTAATTCAGAACTCACTAAGTCCTCCCTTTGCTGGCTACTCTACCACAACAGGCATCTGCACACGCAGTCACCATCTTGTGCCGGTGACGCTTGGAGGCCGTCGTCTCCATCCCTCCCTGGTAGCTTGGTCCCTTAGTCCTGACTGTGCTGGGTGTGCCGGGACAGACTGCACTGTGTAAGGGACAGAGCACCTGACTCACCCCGGCCCCTGCTTCCAGGCCAAGCCACACCCAGGTCCGCTGTTCTGGGACCTCCTCACTTATCTGCTCACCCGAGCCCATCTCCGCACCTTGGCATTTGAGGCAGCTGCTGGCAGAGGATGAAGAGCCCCCCCTTCCCCCCAGGTGTGAGTAACTCCCTTGTGATAGTGACAGGGGTGTGACTGGGTGGCCACAGGGGACTCTGCTCTCTCTTGGGTAACTCTATCACCCAGCCTGTCTGGTGGAGCGTTTTCTAATCAGTCCTGTTCCAGGAAGGTGTGTGGTGTGTCCCCCACCCTCACCCCCACTCCGAGGGAGCTCTGGCCCTCAGGGGCATGCAACAAGCACGATAGGTAACCAGCTACGCCACCCCTCTGGCCCCTGTGGGCTAGGTCTGGCGAGAGGGGAGAGGACTTAACTCAGAAATTCTTCCCTGCTCCCCACCCCAATAGAGCACCCTGATGTCCCCCAAAAAAGTTCATTTCAGAACTAGGCAGGAGGCCCACACCTGTCATCCCAGTTCTCAGGACGTGGCAGCAGGAGGGTTTGGAGTTTGAGGGACAGTGGGGTAGCCTGTGGTAGGCAAGGAGCTGTGGACAAAGTTACTGAAGAGGGCAGGGCAGACAGGTGACCAAGGGTCTGGTCCCAGGGACCACAGCATGGGATTGTAGACTTGTCCCTGCAGGGTCAGTCCCATGCTGGGGATGATTCTAGAATATTCTCCAGGAGACAAGGTGAGGACAGATATGAGAGGGTCCATATGTCGGGGCGGGGTGGGGGTGGGGGTGGGGGTGGGGGTGGGGGAGATGCCCAGGGTCCGCCATAGCTGACAATATGAAGGTCACCAGCTTCTGTCCAGGTCTGCACCGGGGACAGCATCAAGCCTGTTCATGCTTCACTGGTCCTCCCCAGACTGGGGATTACTCTACAGTCATGGGGTACGCAGGTAGAGCGAACCCTGTTGCCAAGCAAAAGGGCCCCGGAGATGGGATGCCATTCTAACCCCGCCGGAGGCTGCAGGAGCTTGGGGACACCTGGTACTGCCTCTTACTGCTGAAGGCCAGGGACACACTTAGCTTTGTCTACGACAGTACTGGGATGACAGGTGTGTCATTACACCCTGGCTAAGATGCTCCCCGTTCAGTCTGTGCACTATGTGCACGCAGTCCCTGCAGACGGCAGCAAATACCCAGGAGCTGGAGTTATAGAGGGTTGTGGGCTGCAGTGTGGGTGCTGAGAACCGAACCCCGGTCCTCTGTAAAGGTAATGAGTGCTCTAACCACTGAACCCCAGCCAGTCCTGTTTCCTTGGCGCTTAGCTTAGAACCCAGCGGCTTGTTCCACGGCACGCAGGAGCTGTACAGATGCACCATACACTTGCTTTGGCTTCTCCGTGAGACCCTGACTCTCAGGGGCAGGCCTCTGAGGTCTGTCGGTGCTCAGTGAGGGTGTACATGGCACAGATTGGATTTTTTTTTTTTTTACTTTACTTTTGTTTGTTTGTTTTGCTTTGCTTTTCCAGACAAGGTTTCTCTGGTAGCCCAGGCTGTCCTGGACTTCACTCTGTTGACCAGGTTGGCCTTTGACTCAGAGATGCCACCACCACCTGGTTTATTTGTACTTTTGGGGAGGTCACAAGCGGGAAGCGGGACATGGAAGGACTGGGAAGTGAATGTGATTCAGTGCATGATGTAAAGTGCCCAGAGAATCAGTAAAAATCTTACGGTTTAAAAAAAAAAATCTGCCAGGGATATGCAGGCACGTGCCTGTCATCTGAGCACTTAGAAAGTGGAGGCTGGAGGATTGCTGTGAGTTCAAGGTCAGTCTGCGTTAGACTGTGATTAAGGGGTGTACCACACCCCATGGGGAAAAGGGTTAGGGGCAAGACAGAAATACACTTGCCCTGGTTACTCCAGTCCCAACAACTGCCCTTCCAAAAGTTCAAAAACTCACCTCAGACCGTGACTTAGACAACTTTAAAATTTGGGGAGATGGAGAAAGGCCCAGTGGCTTACACTGAGGATCAGGCAGAGGATCTAAGGTCACTTCTTAGGACGTAGCCTGGACCTCCACACACAGAGACACAAAGTAAAAAACAACGAAGAAAATCTCTCAGTCAGCTGTGGTGGCACACGCACACCTTCAATCTCGACACTCAGAAGGTAGGGGCAGGTGGATCTCTGTGAGTGAGAGGCTAGCCTGGTCTACAGAGCTGGATCGGCACAGAGATGGGGAGGAGGGGGAGGGGGAAGGAGAGGGGGAAGGGAAGGGAGAGGAGGGGGATGGGAGGGAAGGGGGAGGGAGAAAGAGGGGAGAGACTAAGTCATTTTTCAGAGACTCAGGAGGGGAGGTGTAGGTGCTGCCCACACTGCTGGAGGCCGGAGCACAGCAGTCCTCAGACCGAGCCCAGGGTCGGTCCTCAGTGCCACCTGGTTTGAGGCAGGGTTTCTGCTCACAGGTCACCCTCCTGGCTCTACCACCCCAGCTCCTCCAGGAATCCTAGAGTCACAGACGTGCATGGTCTATGTTTGCTTTTTGGCATTCTGGGGTCTTGAACTGTAGTCTGCAGGTTGTGGGGCTGGTGCTAGCCCATGAGCTGTCCTCTCCTGAGCCTTCTCTGTCGTGCCGAAGAACTAATCCACAGGAAGAGCGGCCACCTTTTTAACCCACGTACCACAGCTCCTCACATCCACCTTCAGTCTTCCCACCTTCTCTCATGGTACCTGTTGGTCCAGATAGACACAAGTACAAAAACAGAAGACAGACAAGTGCTTCCTGTGTGGACAGAGCACAGCACAGCTGGACAGAGGTGCACCACAACCCTCAGGACAAGCCCCAAGCAGACAGCCTTCGCACATTCTCTTCCCTGCCCACGTTGTTCCGGAACCTTCACCTCCTTCTGACTTACTCAGCCGCAGGGTGAACTGATTCACAGCAGACTGGGCTTTGCCTCACGTGACAGGATTGGTAGAGGACCATACACCCTAGGAATATGCCCCTGCCTGGCTTGGGGAACATGACGTGAGTGTTTGTTGACTGATTCTTGAGAGTTGGTGAAAGAACATGTCTCTTCTTTACTCTGGAAACAGAGTTCCACCTAGGGGATTGTTCTGTGGGAGGTCAGGGCTGTGTGTGTTTATGTGGTAGGCGTCTAACATACAAGACTGGCAGCCACACAATACATCGGCAATAAAGGCTTGTGTGAGGGCACTCGGATAAGCCACAATTGTGCCTGTGGTCCCAGCTCTCAGGAGAGGCCGCTAGGAGAATCAGGAGGTCAGGCTCACCCTTGGCCTCACAGGGAGTTAGAGGCTAGCCTGGTCTATGAAAGAACCTGTTTTGGAAGAAAAAAAGAATAGGCTGGGTGTGGTGCACAGCCACACAGCTTGGTTTGGTCAAGGCTTCGTAGTGAGACCCTGTGGAGTGGTTGGTTCCACTCCACAAAAAAAAAAAAAAAAAAAAAAAAAAAAAAAAGAAAAAAAAAAAAAAAAGGTTTGGTAAATCAGTCACAAAATACACAAAATACACAGTATTCCTACTGGAGCAGGGTGATCTCATAGAATATTTGTGAGAACAGTGGACAAATGCTTGAACCCACAATGAGTGCTGGGAGCCTGGGTGCACAGCCCTTCCCGGCATGCTTTAAGCCTTGGTTTCATCCCCAGTACTGAAATGAGACGCCTTCCCTGCCAGTCTTGTAGAGACGGGAGGGGCAGGACCTGTGTCCAGGTCCATGTGATCCAGGCCATGTGTTTGGTTGGTTCCACTCCACAACCCTCCCCCCCGCCCCAACCTCCCAGAGCTCTCTTCTCTCCATCAGTTCTCCTGTGGTACCTGCTTTGTCTGCTGCCAGTCCTGTAGGCTGAATGCAGGCACCAACCCTTGGTGTTTAAAGTCCATAAAATTCAGTTTTGCATCGCGTCTCGTATGCCGTGCAGAGAAGAGCAACGTGAGGAGGAAAGTTTTCCCTGACCCACAGTTTGAGAGCACACAATCTGTGTGGCTGCTGATCAGGAGGCAGACAGAGGAACTGGGTCACACCTCCCTTTCCTTTGCTATTTAGTCCGGAGCCCAGTCCACAGGATCGAGCCACCCACATTGTAGGTGGGTCCTGCACCACAGTTGAATCTAGGAACTCTCAAAGACATGGTCTAAGATGTGCTTCCATGGGGATGCTAAATCCTGTCGACAATCAATGGGTGACACCCCAGCCCCACCCCTTGTCAACTCCTTGGTTTTGTCTTGAGACAGGGTCTCACCATGTAGCACTGACTGGCCTAGAATTCACTCTATGATCAGATTGGCCTCAAACTCAGAGAGCTCTTCCTGCCTCTGACTCCCATGTGCTAACAGCTCACTGCTGTCTCATAATACAAAGTGCATTCAGTCCAGTTCAAAAGTCCCCATAGTCAGCCTGATGTGGTACTACTGTATATCTTGAATCCCAGCACTCAGGAGGCAGAGGTCAAGCCATTCTGATCTTCATAGTGAGCTTCCATAACAACAAAGGCTATACCAGAGACCCTGTCTCCAGAAGAGGAAGTTCGGTAGTCTTTTTTTTTTTACATTTTATTTATTTATTATTTATGAGTACACTGTAGCTGTCTTCAGACACACCAGAAGAGGGCATCAGATCTCATTACAGATGGTTGTGAGCCACCATGTGGTTGTTGGGATTTGAACTCAGGACCTCAGGAAGAGCAGTTGGTGCTTTTAACCACTGAGCCATCTCTCCAGCCCCAGTTCTGTAGTCTTTAAACAGTCTCAACATGATCTGCAAAGATAAGTGCCATCTCCCACTGTGACTCCCCATAAAGTAAGTACAGCATACATTCACCAAGTGCACATTTCTTCCCAAAAGGGACAAACTCAAACCCAGCAAAGAATTATCTCAAGACCAATGCCCAGTGGAACAAACTCCAAAGCTTCCAGGGCCATGTCCAGCATTTGTGACTGAGAATAGAGTCATCTGGGCTCTTCAGGGCTTAGTAGCCCTGCCCCCTCCAACCCAGTTGCCCCTCGAACTCACACAGCCTCTCTCATGCCACGCTCCTAGCACTGGAGTGACAGGTGTGCTGGAAAATGAGCTTCAGGCTTTCTGTTACAGCCATATGCACTGAGCCATCTCTCCAGAGGCTGGAAGGATTTTATGCTCCAAATGCTTCCACAGGCTGACCAGTTAGTTCCAGAGACCTAAGAACCACATTGCTGCAACACCCCATTCCTGGTACCAATTTTCTGTGCCTGTCTCATTGCAATGTCTAAATATCTAATAAAAGCAACTTAAGGAGCAAAGTGTTGAGGCTGCAGTGATTGCTCAGTGGTTAAGGGTACTGGCTGCTTTTCCAGAGGACCTGGGTTCAATTCCCAGCACCTAGACAAAGGCTTACACCTATCTGTACCCCCAGTGCCCGGGGATCTGATACATGAGTCATGCAAATTTCACATACTTACATGGAGGCAAAACACTGATATGTGTTAAAACTTTTGGCTTTGGTTTTTGAGACAGGGTTTCTCTGTGTAGTCCAAGCTGTCCCGGGACTCACTTTCTAGCCTTGAACTTGGAGAGATCTGCCTGCCTCTGCCTCCTGAGTGCTGGGATTAAAGGCACCACCCAGCAGGATCGGCTAATTTTTGTTATTGTTTTTTTCCATTGTTTCCTGTAGCTCAGGCTATCCCCCGACTCAGTATATAACGAGGACCTTGAAATCATGATCCTCCTTCACCCACATCCTGCGTGTTGAGGGACAAGCACCACTTGGTTTATGTAGTGCTAGGATAATTCTAGGGCCTCCTGTGGGCAGTGTGAGCTCTACCCACCTAACCCCACGTCCCACACCCATTTGGAGCTAGGTTTCTGTACATGGGCTGGGCTGGCCTGCAGTCCAAGCTGCACCTCAATAGTTAGACATGTGTGTACACCTTCCCACCCACCTTTACTGCCCTTTGACCTCACTGCTCCTAAACAGTGACTGCTGTGTCCTTTTCATTCAATATAAATGGGGCTAGAGGGTCAGTGAGAGGGCTCAATGAGAAATGGTGCTTGTGGTTAAGGCAGCAGACCTGAGGTCCATTCGTGACCAGTGTGGAAGGCAAGAATTCCTGCACGTGGCTCTCTGCCCTGCACGTATTCTGTGACGTACACACGTTCTTCACACCTGTACACCAAGGACTAAAAGTTAAAAGCTCCAAAAACATGAAGTCTACTCATATTTGCTTTTGTTTTTACGAAGGATTGGATTTTGCTGGGATGTTAATCAGTACAGCAGGGTCCTGGAGTATCCACATAGGACAAGGCTTTCCAATGAACTCGGCCACCACCAGGGAGAAGTAACACTTCCTTCTGCCCCAGCAAGACAAGTGTCACCTTGAGTTAGCGTGATCGAGAATACTATTACATATTTCTCCGTGTGTCTGGAGCAAGGTTCCCAGAAGAATGTTATTGGAACCGGTGAAGTCAGGATTCAGGAGGGATCCTGTGCCCCAGCCATAAAACCTCATGTGAAGACTATCAATGCGGGTCAGCACCCTACCACCCGGCTCAAGAATGCCCAGGGTACATATCAAACCCACATCCACCAGGGCCGCAGAGCCAACAGAGACATCCTTTTTGTTCTTAGACTAGGTCAGAGCCCCGGGGACCATGGAGGCTACAACTTATTGTTATTATTATTTTTTTTTTATTTTTTTTTTTTTTTTTTTTTTTTTGGTCGTTTGTTTGGAGCGTTGGGTAATTGTTGGTTTGTTTTTTTTTTTCTTCTTTTCTTTTTTTTGGAGCTGGGGACCGAACCCAGGGCCTTGCGCTTGCTAGGCAAGCGCTCTACCACTGAGCTAAATCCTCAACCCCTATTGTTATTATTTTATCGTTATTTAGTACTAGGACTTAAGCCCAGGGCTTCCTGGAGCTCTACCCATGAGAACTTCCCCAGCCCCCTCACTGCGGGGATTCTGGGCAGGGCTCCACCCTGACCATGCCCAGTCCTTAGCTGCAGGACTCTAGAAGGCCCTGTATACTTCTGGTTGCTGTTTTGATGGTTCAGGGTTTCGCTCTGCAGCCCCAGCTGGCCATAACTGGTTATGTAAACAAGGTTGGCTTTGAATTCCTGGAGATCTTTCTGCCTCTACAGGCCTGATCCTGGGCTTGAAGGCGTGAGCCGCCAGCCACACCTGCTGACTCAGGTTGACAGGTCTTGCTTGACCAGTGTGGCCCTTGTTTGCTCAGTGTAAGCTAGCAGCCTTTGAGCTCATGAAGTGCTTGCTTCTATCCCTCAACTCTCTAGGATGTGAGGGTCCTTCCTAGTTACAAGCTCAGATAAACCGTGACCATTGCACTCTGCCCACTGTGGGCAGAAGCCCAAAACGGAAACATGGGACATGCCCAGCACAGAGGGGAATGGCTCCACAGGTGTGCACTGTCATAAAAGTTCTTGCAATTGCACCTTCCAGACGGTGCGTTTATTATGCTCCATTGTGAATCAATAAAGATTACATGGAGCTGAAGATAAAACTGTATGAAGGAGTGTTCCTGGGGCTGTTGGAAAACAAGTCATTCCAACCCCAGGGCTAGAGACCCCACATACATTTGAAGTGCAAGTGTCTAGTTAGCTGGGCGGGAGACTCCTGATGAATGAACAGCTGGGGATCAGCAGGTAGAGGAGCTTGCACCCAAGCCTGAGGACCTGAGTTCAATCCCCAGGATCCACATAGTAGAGGGGGAAGGCCGCTACCAATACCTGCTCCACGTATAGCTGGTGGAGGACTTTGAATGGGGAAACCGCTATTATTTGGTGCTTTGAGGCCGGGACTTCTGTCTGCAATGATGTGTGAAGCCATATGTAAACCAGGTCTCTCCCCAGCTTCGCCCCAGCAGCTGGCCCATGAACAACCTCATGAGCTTGATTGGGGAAGGCTTCAGTGGGCAAAGTGCTCATCTGGGTTCCACTGTGCACTAGCCACAGAAAGTGGTCCCTTGTTGGGTTGTGCCCCCATCCTTGGTTGTTTTTTGAGACAGAAAACAGAGTCTTGCTGTGTAGCCCAGGCTAGCCTTTAACTCTAGACCCTTCTCTTTAGTCTGCGACTTGAGCGCTCTTGGATTACTGACTTCTTTGCTTAGAGGCAGAGCCATAGCCCAGAGTGATCCTCCTGTGCCTGCCTCCTGAGGGTTAGGATTAAAGGTATGGGCCAGTCACCACACCTGGCACCTTCCTTTGGTTTTAAAATGGTTTGTTCTTGGGCTGGAGAGATGGCTCAGGAGTTAAGAGCACTGACAGCTCTTCCAGAGCTCCTGAGTTCAATTCCCAGCAACCACATGGTGGCTCGCAACCATCTGTAATGGGAAATGATGCCCTCTTCTGGTGTGTCTGAAGACAGCTACAGTATACTCACATTCATAAAATAAATAAATAAACCTTAAAGAAATAAAATGATTTGTTCTCACCACATTGTAACAAAAATAAATTCTCAAAGACACTGAACTAAATGAAGGCTGGCCAGGCCCTGGCTAAAGTGTGCTTGCCTAGATTGGTGGGGACTCAGCTTTACCACTTGAGGAAAAAGAATGCAGAGAACTCCCTTATGAACCAAGTCTGACAGCACATGCTGTCACTTAGAACAAACTTCATGGCCACCACGGGCTGCAGAGTGAGGTAAAACAAGCCAGATATAAGTGATCCCAAGAAGTGTTCAGATTCAGACACTGATGGTGACTGTCAAAGATGAGGACCAAGGGAGTTCATGTTTCACTCATACCTGAGCTTCAATGTAGGGCAATGAGAAAGGTCTGAAGGGCTGTGGGACTGTCACACAACAGTGAAAACATACTAGGGGCTGAGACCAGAGGAGTGCAGGGAGCCAAGGTGAAGCCTGGACAATACGGTACCTTCCAGACCAGTGTGGGTGGGGTACTGAGACACTGTTTCAAAATTAAAAAACAAAAACAAGCAACAAAACAAAAACCAGGGAGTATTGTTTAGTGGGTAGCGCTCTCGCCTTTAGGACACGAGGCCCCACCAAAGCAAAAAACGGGTAAGGTAGTTCAGGCGTACCATCCCAGCAAGGAGGATCAGGAGCACAGGAGTCTCATACAGTGACTGGGGCGCCAAGTCTAGGAATATAATAGGAAACTAAACAAGTATGATTTGACTGATGCTGGTCGCCGAAGTCCTGTAATGTTCTTGCTGAGAGTCTATCTGCAAACCCTAAAAAGACTGGTCTAACCCCTCGGGGTTCTGCTCGTCTGGAACACCACCCGCGTTTAAGACGCACGCGCAGCCGAGCGTGGGAAACCGATAGTACAGCCGATTGCACCGCTGTGGAAGTAGTCCAGTGCCAGTGGCTGCCATTTCTCCTACAGGGGCAGGGGAGGCGCCGCGCGCAAGCGCCTCACTTGGGGGAGGAGCCGCGCCGAAAAAGATCTCGCGAGAGCCCGGCCTGCGATCTTGTGGCCGCCCCCTGTTCCCGACCTCCAGACTGCGCTGCAGCGTCAGCTTCACTCTGTCTCGGTCTTCTCTCGCCGGCGCTCCCGGCTTTGCCGCCTTCCACCTTCTGCCCGGCCTAGGCCGCAGCCCCGGGCCCGGTTCGCGCTGCCCCCTATGGGCCCCGGCTGAGGTGCCGCCGCCGGCCGCAGAGCCCTGATGCTGGCCCGGAGGAAGCCGGTGTTACCGGCGCTCACCATCAACCCTACCATCGCTGAGGGCCCGTCCCCTACCAGCGAGGGCGCCTCCGAGTGAGTGGGCGGGGCATGTGAGGATGGGGGCGGGCCAAGGAGTGAAGGGGGCGTGGCCCTAAGTAGGGGTGTGGTCTGAAGGGATAACCGCAGGGCCTGTCAGGAAAGGGGCTGGTCCTGAGAGTGGTGTGAATTGAGGTGAGGAGCGTCGACTTTGACGACTGGAACAAAGCCTGGTTGGGGGTCCAGGCCATGTCGGTGGGCGGGAGGGGGGAGAAGGCGGGACCAGAGGAGCGAGTCAAGTGGTGTGTCAGCTTGACCCAGTGGAAAAGGGGCGTGGTCTAGGGTGAGTGGCCTGCGCGCATAGGGGGCGTGGCCTTCGAGGACCCGGACAAAGCCTGGTTGGGGTCCAGGCCAGGGGATTGAGGTACTTGGTGTAGCATCCTGAGGGGAAAGGGGCGTGGCCCAAGGGGAAAGCCCTGTGGCCCGTGAGCGAAGAGGGGCGGGGCCTCCTTGATAGTAGCTTGTTTCTAGAAAAATGAGTCTAGAGAGTGGCAGTGGCTGAGGCTGGGTAGGGATGGGGACAAGGGGTGGGGTCTGAGAGGATTGCTCTGTGGGAAAACCTTTGCTGTTGAGGGGAAACTGAGCGGTAAAGGGGAAGGGGTGGGTCCTGCGGGTATTGGGGCAAAGAAAGGGGAGATAGAGTTAAGACTTGGAGTAAGGAGAGGGGCCTGAAAAGGGGCAGGGCAATTGGAGACCAAGAAAGAAGGGGTGTGATACCTGAATATGGCCAGGAGAGTCATTGAAGCTGTGAGGTGTGTGGCGAGCTGGGATGGTTAGAGGGACAGAGCCTAGGACGGGGACCGGGTGAGTGGAGCAGTTTAAGGCATGAAGTGTCTGGCCGAAGCCTCAGGAGGCAAGGCTGGCCTTGCAGTGGCAGAGGGAAGGAACCTGTTGGAAGGAGCAAGGGGGAGGTGGGAGGAGATCCTGGCTTGGGGTTGGGGGGCATGCATGGTGACCTAGTGGAAAGTGAACGGTGCCCTTGGAGGTAACTGACTCACTATGGAGGGGCGGGATGAGGGGTGGAGGGGTGCAGTTGGGTACAAGGCATTTCTGGAAGAGGGTCAAGTAAGGAAGGTTTGTCAAAGAAGGTTGGGTGTAAGGGTTTTCTGGGAGGAGACAGGAAAGATGGACTGGACTTTCTGAGGCGAAAAGAGGGGTGTCCCAGGCGAGGTCAGGTTAACCTTGAGTGATGCTGGATCAGAGAGGCTTCTGTTAGGAAAGACTGGGTGAGGCGCCCCTCTGTGGGAAGATCAGCATGATGGAAGAACTACTTTACACAGTGCCACAGTCTGAGGTTAGGTTGGTGGAGAAGTAGGAGAGGTATGGAGGGTCCCAGAGTGCGTGAAGACAGCCTGGGGTGCTGTTCCAGGGAAGAAGGGGAAAGGCTTTCCAGCGTGGCATGAGTGGGCCTGAGGCGTAGGGGTGGTTGCCTATGAGACTCCTGCCCATGGTGGAAAATGTCAGAGAAGTGCATGCTGTGCCCTGAAGATTGGAGGTCTTGGAGGTTGCATCCTGCTAGCCAAACTAATGGGTTAGAACAACCACTGGGAGACATTGGGGGCATTGGGTGCTTCCCAGAAGCCGAGAACAAGGCAAAGAAGCAGCCAGAAGGTGCTGAGGTGCCCATGGGATGTGTGTGCAAGAATGGGGTGTGGCGGGCAGGTGGATTGTCTGAGGGCCTCACCTTCCCTTGCATAAAAATGGAGGTGGGTACAAGTTTCTTAATTGTAAACGCCAAGCACATGGAACTGAGGCAGGAGGATCAGTAGTTCAAGCCACACTAGGCCACCGAGTGCATTCAGGGGCAATCTGGATAAGGTTTAGACTCTGTCCCAGTGAGGGGCTGAATGTGGATGTGCCTAGTGTATGGTGGCCTCAGGTTTGATGAGGGTAATGACATACACAGGTAAATCCTAGGCACGGCTGCTGAAGCTTTAGCCTCCTCTCTTAGGCCTAGTTCTTGACTCCAAAGCTACTTGACCTGCCTGCCCCTCAATACAGATGAGGTCCCGGCCTAGGCCTTGGCCCACCTCTGCTTCTTCCCTAGTCTGGTGGTACGAAGGCTTCTCTGAGGCAGTTTGTTGTGATTCCTCCAGGCCTGAGGATCAGCCTCTGTGTCTAGTGACATGTCCATGTGTCGTGAAGTGCAAATGTGGGGTTCAGGTTCTTGTCTCACCCTCTGCTCCTGGGCATTGCAGGGCACACCTGGTGGACCTCCAGAAGAAGTTGGAAGAGCTGGACCTGGATGAACAGCAGAGGAAGCGGCTGGAGGCCTTCCTTACCCAGAAGGCCAAGGTTGGTGAGCTCAAGGACGACGACTTTGAGAGAATCTCAGAACTGGGTGCAGGCAATGGCGGCGTGGTCACAAAGGCCCGGCATAGGCCCTCCGGCCTCATCATGGCCAGAAAGGTGAGATGGTCAGGGTGGGCATCTGTCTCAGGGTTGCACTGCTGTGCTCAGACACCATGACCAAGACAACTCTCATAAGAACAACATTTAATCAGGGCTGACTTACAGTTCAGAGGTTCTGTCCATTGTCATCAAGGCGGGAACATGGCAGCATTCAAGCAGGCCTGGTGCAGGAGGAGCTGAGAGTTCTACATCTTCACCTGAGGCTGCTAGTGGAAGACTGGCTTCCAAGCAGCTAGATTGAGGGTCTTAAATCCTATACCCACAGTGACACACCTACTCCAACAGGGCCATACCTTCTAATAGTGCCACTCCCTGGGCAGAGTAGACACAAATGATCACAGTCCACTCTCTGGCCCCCATGGGCTTGTTCAAACATAAGTCAGTGGGGGCCACACCTAAACATAGCATAATACAAAATACACTTAGTCCAACTTCCAGAGTCCCCATAGTCTATAGCAGTTTCAACAATGTTAACAAAGTTCGAAGTCTTTTCTGAGATTCATCCAATCACTCAAGTGTAATTCCCAAAGCAAGACAGAAAACAGCTGTGCAAACTTCAAATTCTTTGTCTCCATGTCTGATGGCAAAAGTGATCTTCAGATTTCCAACTGAATCCCAGCAACAAACTGAGCTGGTTCCACGCCCTCTTAGCAGCTTTCCTCTGCAGACAGCTCACGTCTCTGGCATCTCAAACATCTTGGGGTCTCCAAGATAACTTCAGTGTTACAGCTTCTTGTTTCAATGTCTGGCATCCACACATGATCATCTGGGGTCCGTCCACCAAAGGGCTTGTGATCACAGCTCTGCCCTCTGTAGCACTCTAAGCTCAGGTTGATCCATTCCACTGCTGTTCTTGGTGATCATCCCATGGTACTGGCATCTCCAATACACTGGGGTCTTCCCTGCAACTAGGCTTCAGCAATAGCCTCTCACTGACTCTCTTCATGGTGCCAAGCCTCAAATCCATTGCATGACTCCTTCAGTCCTGGGCCATCAACGGCAACTGAACCTGAACCTTCACCAATGGCTGTCCATGGCCTCTCTCAGTGCCAAGCCTCAGCTGTTCTTCATGACCCCTTCACGCCTTCAAAACCAGTACCACCTGGGTGACCCTCACACATACCAAGTACAGCTGCAGCATGAGGAACAACCTTGGCTGTCTCTGGAACACAACTTCTTTGTGCTCTCAGAAAACACTTCCCAGAAGATTTCATCTCAGTGATGCTGGTTTCTTGTTAATTACTAACTTCTTAGCTCCAGCTAACCAGTTGTCCCAGTGGTTCCTTCTAGTTTTCCAGAGCCACATGGCGGCAGCTGCCTTGTTCAGCTGCTTGCTGGGGCTAGAACATGGCCCCCCTTATTCTATTACCAGCTTTCTGTTTTCTGACTCCCTCTCTGCCCAGGCTTGACTTTCTAGGAACTTGCTCTGTAGATTGACCTTGAACCCAGATAACTGCATGGCTCTGTCTCCTGTAATGTGTACCGCCACACCTCAACTTAAGCTTCACCTAGAACCTACTTTGTCCCAAACTGGTCTTGAACTCAGATCTTTTTGGCTTTGTCTCTGGAATTAAAGGTGTGTCCCACCGTGCCTAAAACTAAATTTAGCTAGGTAGTATCTTTCCCAAAAGTCCCACTCCTTTAATCTGCTATCTCCTGGAACACAGGATTAGGCTCCAGTTCACTTCCTGGTGCCCTTTTAACACTGGAACCTATATTTTGTATTTTTTCCATTCTCAGCTTGCTCTTCATGAGACTTAACCAAAGAACAAAGTCTATGATGGGCGTCTCTGAGACTTTTTTT
>NC_046154.1:153141420-153179602 GCF_011064425.1 Rattus rattus | reverse complement strand
CGCTAACAACCTCCTGCATTTATTTCATTTATAGTTAAAACAAATCTGATTACTAAACACGTAGCTGATTTGTTCTATCAATAATCGACCTTATTCTAATTAAATAGAGCAAAATCCCTTATTAAGGTAAATGAAGATGCCAGAAAAACATGACCTGATGTGGCCATTCTCGCAGCAAAGGAACAAAACATCCGGGCAATCCCGTTTTGCAATTTGCCTTCGCGGCAGATATAATGGCGGTGCGTTTACAAAAACAGTAATCGACAACGATGTACGCGCCATTATCGCCTGGTTCATTCAATGACCTTCTCGACTTCGCCGGACTAAGTAGCAATCTCGCTTATACTAACGAAGCGTGTTTATCGTATTTATCGGTACTGACTCGATTGGTTCGCTTATCAAACGCTTCACCGCTGCTAAAAGCCGGAGAAGATGGGTGAAATCAATAATCAACGTAAGGCGTTCCTCGATATGCTGGCGTGGTCGGAGGGAACTGATAACGGACGTCAAAGCCGAAATCATAGATTGTAACGTCGTGCATTGTAGGCGAGAGACTGTTACTGATTACTCGATCACCCTCGCAAACGTCATAAACCCAAAACTCGGAATCAACAGGCGCCGGACCGCTACCGCTTCAGCTTTCCCGTTGGTGGGATGCCTACCGCAAACGGCTTGCGCGAAGCTTCTCTCCGAAAAGTCAGGACGCTGTGGCGTGCAGCAAGATGGAGCGTGGCTACCTATGATTGATCGTGGTGATATCGCGTCAGGCAATCGGCCGTTGCAGCGCCCAATATCTGGGCTTCACTGCGCCGGGCGCTGGTTATGGTCAGTTCGAGCATAAAGGCTGACAGCCTGATTGCAAAATTCAAGCGGGCGGAACGGTCAGAGAGATTTGATGTATGAGCAGGTCACCCGCGATTATCTCCGCTCGGTTATCACATCATCGTCTGCCTGTCATGGAGGCTGTTAATCGTTACCGTGATAACGCCGTACCTGAAGCCTTTGCGAACAAAATGCCGAAGACTGAAGCTGGCGAACGCAGCAATTACTGACCACGGATGCGTCGGCACTGGTGCCTCTTCGGTACAAAATACACGAAAAGGGTTAGCTGATGCTAAAGCTGAAAATGATGCTCTGCGTGATGATGTTGCGCTGGTCGTCGACTGGTTTTTCAAAGGCAGTCTGTCAGTCGGTCGCATTTGAAGCCACCACCGCCTCCGGCGTGGATAATGCAGCCTCCCCGACTGGCAATTTCGCTGAACGGGATTATTTCACCCCTCAGAGAGAGGCCGATCTGTTTGAAAACAACCAGGAAGAACCCAGAAGTACTTAATGAGCAGTGCAGATACGTTGCCCGCCATCGATGGAGCTTATCAGCCTGATAATGAGCAGCCACACGCTTAGCGGTATAAATGCCTAAGTAATAACCGAGCATTCCATTTGAATGTTTGCTGGACATTTATTTTCAACATTTTTCTGCGCCCATACAAATTTTGGCTGCATCGACAGTTTTCTTCACCCAATTCCAGAAACGAAATGATGGGTGATGGTTTCCTTTTGGTGCTACTGCTGCCGGTTTGTTTTGGTGACATCATTGAGCACATCCTGTAATAAACAGGGCCAGCACGGTAGCAGTAGCATTTTTTCATAGTGTTATTCCATTGCTTTTTGAAGTTCGCAGAATCGTATGTGTGAAAATTAAACAAACCCTAAACAATGAGTTGAAATTTCACCATTTATTGTGTAACAATGTGTAACTGGGTGCGATGGTCGTCATTGTATTTCGGATTAACTATGTCCACAGCGGCAGCGGAACTTACTACTGCCAGGTGTCAAGAGATAATTAAAACATGATGCCACACAGGGTTAGCGCGTGCACATGTGTATGCATTATGTAACGCCCCAGTGCTGACACCGGAAGAACCGGACGTTATGATTTAGCGTGGAAAGATTTGTGCAGTGTTCTGAATGCTCTCAGTAAATAAGTAATGAATTATCAAGGTATAAAGTAATATCCTTTTTATGTTCATGGATATTTAACCATCGGAAAGCTCCTGGCATTTTAGCAGATTTTTCCCTGTATTGCTGAAATGTGAATTTCTCTTGATTTCCAACCTATCATAGGACATTTCCTATAAGATGCGTGTTTCTTGAGAATTTAACATTTTACAACCTTTTAGATCCTTTTATTAACTTTTATTGTTATCGTTTTTCTAACGATGTGAATCATTATCTGTGGCTGAATGGGCTGATATAATGCTGAGACGTTATGACGTTTAGTTCAGAACAAACAATTCACGGTCTAAATCTTTCGCACTTGATGTGATACTTCTTTAAAGCAGCCTGGGCCATTGGTAAAACCTTCCATGATACGAAGGGCGCGTAGTTTGCATTATCACGTTTTTATCGTTTCAATCTGGTCTGGCCTCCTTGTGTTTTTGTTGATGATTTATGTCAAATATTAGGAATATTTTCACTTAATAGTATTAGTTGCGTAACAAAAGTGCGGTCCTGCACTGGCATTCTGGAGAATACAACCGACAGATGTATAAAACCAACGTGCTCAAATCTTCATGCAGAAGATTTGAAAATATTTAACCGCTAGATGAAGAGCAAGCGCATGGAGCGACAAAATGAATAAAAGACAATCTGCTTGTGATCCCTCCGTGGATCTGATTCGTTAAAAATATGCTTAATAGCACCATTTCTATGAGGTTACCCTGATGTTGTAATTGCATGTATAGAACATAAGGTGTCTCTAAGAGCATTCAAACAATTGAGGCAGCGTTGGTGGCTTGATAATAATATGAAGGATTATTCCCTGGTGGTTGACTGAGTTTTTTCTACAACACGATGTGAATATTATCTGTGGCTAGACCATGTCTTGTGCAGGGCATTTTGACATTTTAAGTTCAGAATAAAACAATTCACGATCCTAAATCTTTCACTTGCCGGTCAGATATTTCTTCAAAAATGGCAACCTGAGCCATTGGTAAAACCTTCCATGTGATACGAGGGCGCATGGTTACGTGTCGTTTTTATCGTTTTCAATCTGGTCCTGACTTCTGTATTTTATTCGATGAATTTATATAAATATTAAGAATGTTTTCGCCAATAGTATTGGTTTGCGTAAGCAAAGTGCCGGTCACCACCATTCTGGAGGGAAATACAACCGACCAGATGTATGCAAAACCAACGTGCTCAAATCTTCATACAGAAAGGGAACTTTGAGTAATATTCGCCGTAGATGAAGAACAAGCGTAGACGACAAAATGAATAAAAAAGAGCAAATACTGATGATCCCTCCGTGGATCTGATTCGTGTAAAATATCTTCGTGCCTGTTTTCTATGAGTTGCCCTGATGTTGTAATTGCATGTATGAGCATAAGGTGTCTCTGGAAGCATTCAGGCAATTGAGAGCAGCGTTGGTGAAGCGATAATAATATGAGGATTATTCTAATTGGTTAATGATCACCATAACCTTTAATCATTCAAAACGCTATTTGGTCTGTGACAGAGCCCAACACACAGTCTGTCACTGTCAGGAAAATGGTAAACTGCAGCTCAATTGCTGCAATGCCCTCGTAATTAAAACCTGAATTTACAATATCATCTGTTCGGAAGAACTTGCGATATTGTTCTTCATCACTTTTAATTGATGTATACTCTCTTTTTCTGACGTTAGTCTCCGGACGGCAGGCTTCAATTTGACCCAGGCTGAGAAATTCCTGACCTTTTTGCTCAAGAGCGATATGGTTTGTTCAATCATTAGTTAGAAAAGCAGATGTTGCGGTTATTACGTTCGCGGGTTCTGTTCGTTGACATGGAGGTTGCCCGTATCAGTGTCGCTGATTTGTATTGTCGAAGTTGTTTTACGTTAAGTTGATGCAGATCAATTCAATACGATACCTGCGTCATAATTGATTGTTTGACGTGGTTTGATGGCTCACGCACGTTCGGGAGGTGTAGATGATAATCATTATCACTTTGGGTCCTCCGTGAAAAAAAAAAAAGGTACTAAAAAACATCGTCGTGAGTAGTGAACCGTAGCTCCTCGTCAATTCACCTGCCGGGCTTCAGGAAGCTTTCATATCAATTGGCAAATCATTCCACCTAAGTATGGTCACCAACAAACATTTACTCAAAATCATGACTGTATCTGGCACATTAAAGGTTTCTCTTTATCTGTTAATACTTAAAAGAAACTTCTTTTACACTTATAAATCCTGACTCAGAACATCAATTCCAACCTACCTCAGGGCTTTGTGACTTATGCCTTCTTTCTGGGAATCATCACAGTCCCCAGAGGATGAATATTCAATAGTATTGCCAAAAGTAGATTTTCTATTATTGTTTTGTCCAAACCATTTTGTCTCTGGAGTGGAACACAAACAAGTCAATGAAAATCTTAAGATTAGATTTTATTCTGAAATGCTAACACAAATAGCGACTACCAGACAGAGGATGAGGATCTTATTGAATTGCTAGTGGAGATCTGGGTTAAGTTCTGGAAAGATGCAAAACAAGAATATAGGTGATGATGCTAACACATTCCTTTACTCTTTCATTTTCATCTGAAGATGGAGGTAATAATATCAGCATCCACATTACTATTACTAAGGAATAAATGAGCATAAGTGTTTGACAAGAACAACAATGGTGAGTAGAAACACTTAGTCATCTCAACAAGTTTAATTCTTCCCTACCTTTCAAACAACTTCAGACCAATTCAAATTCTAAAAGTCCTGACCATTTCTATACAGTGGTAATTTTCATATATGTATCAAACTCTGTGATTTGCACCAGTAATGTTCCCTGCTTAAAAGTTGCCCGGCGCTCAAAATACAATTATTCCAAAATGGACTCATTTTGTTCCCATTGTTGTATCCATTGGTAGATCATTGATGAATCGTCGCAGATGATACTTCAGTTTGATAAGCTGCACTTTCTTCATTTAGCCAATTATGGGTTGAACAAATTGCTCCTGCTTTTTCCACTCGAAACCCCTATTTGATAATGGCAAAGTAGTGAATATGATCAGTAGACCTTACAATATATAAATAAGTCACGACGATAATCACTACTTTGTATAGTTAAATAGAACATCTGTAAAAATAGTCAGCAAATAAATATGATTTAATTAATATGCTGCCAACATTAAAACTCGAAACAGCTATCATTTAGTTTAAGAGTATGTTACTGAAAATTCCCTCATTCCCAAGATTTTCTTTCAGATTTATTTAAAATCAGCAACTTTAAATTAACTAAGGAAACAATAAAACAAGATGTTAAGAAAACTTGTCAGGATGCACTTGGAAATCAATATAAAGTTGCTTTTAATACAAAGATATGAAGATGAAAATGCCACACAGTCTCTGCTGAAACAAATCATGTTCTTTGCTCCAGGGGCTGAAGGAAAAAGTAATTTTGTCACAACTATATATCATCCATCCAGATGTGTGATTTTTTTTACCCAAATCTTTGAAACCTGGCACTCTAAAACTAAAATCCATTCATTGAATTTAAAATAACCATATATGCTTTTATAATCAGTCTAGAATTGTTCTACAATGGAGATAAAATGAATTTTTATACCTTACCATTTTACTCAGAAATTTAGCATAAGGTTATTATAAAAGCCTCCAAAAGTCATCTAGCTTCAAAAGCTATATTTCAGATTCTAGAAATATTGAACATTTTAAACTAAACTTAACAGAAACATTAACAAAAGCTATGTATTTAAAAGAAAAACTTATGTCTCACAGCAAGTCTCTACACAGGAATGGTCTGTCAAAACCATTACCTTCCTTTCAAGGTGTGACTTGGGACAGGTCAGTGAAAAGTGTAATCCTCAGAAAATATATGATACTGCTTTTTTGAGAACAATTCATTTTTGCCTCTTAGGCATTAGATCTATCTTGTTAAGTTTATCACCATGTTAATTAACTGGATTCAGTCATGTGTTCAGATCCTCCTTATTCTCTGTGTGTGCTCTTCCCTGACATTTCTCTGTTTTTCCTCCAGCCATGTTACTGCCAACAATAACATCTCTCACTCAGACCTTTCAAGACTCCCTAATGGTTCCTACCACTGCCATCCCGAAGCACTTGCTCATAAATTTAACATTAATGACATATATAACAACATTTATCCCACCATGCCCAATGGTCTAAGCACTTTACATGTATTAACATCTCTTACCCTCCTAGTAACATAATAAGAGAATTTTTTTACTTCTATATTATTGATAATAAAAAACTTTATATGACTTCACTGGATGGTTGGAACTGGTATTTTTTTTTATAACTATTTCTTATATACATTTTAGGGGTTATTCCCTTTCGGTTCGGGCAAACATCCCCTCCTCCCCCTTCCTTACTGGTGTTCCCTCCCCACCCTCCCCCATTGCCCTCCCCCCAACGGTCTAGTTCACTGGGGTTCAATCTTATTTCCCACTGGTGCTCTTACTAGGATATTCATTGCTACCTATGAGGTCACAGTCCAGGGTCAGTCCATGTATAGTCTTTAGGTAGTGGCTTAGTCCCTGGAAGCTCTGGTTGCTTGGCATTGTTGTACATATGGGGTCTCGAGCCCCTTCAAGCTCTTCCAGTTCTTTCTCTGATTCTTTCAGCAGGGGTCCTTCTCAGTTCAGTGGTTTGCTGCTGGCATTACGCCTCTGTTTGCTGTATTCTGGCTGTGTCTCTCAGGAGCGATCTACATCTCTGTCTTCTGCACTTCTTTGCTTCATCCATCTTGTCTAATTGGGTGGCTGTATATATATGGGCCACATGTGGGGCAGACTCTGAATGGGTGTTCCTTCAGTCTCTGTTTTAATCTTTGCCTCTCTCTTCCCTGCAAGGGTATTCTTGTTCCCCTTTTAAAGAAGGTGTGAAGCATTCACATTTTGATCATCCGTCTTGAGTTTCATTTGTTCTAGGCATCTAGGGTAATTCAAGCATTTGGGCTAATAGCCACTTATCAATGAAATTACATACCATGTATGTCTTTCTGTGATTGGGTTAGCTCCTCAGGATGATATTTTCCAGTTCCAACCATTTGCCTCTGAATTTCATAAAGTCGTTGTTTTTGATAGCTGAGTAATATTCCATTGTGTAGATGTACCACATTTTCTGTATCCATTCCTCTGTTGAAGGGCATCTGGGTTCTTTCCAGCTTCTGGCTATTATAAATAAGGCTGCAATGAACATAGTGGAGCACGTGTCTTTTTTGTATGTTGGGGCATCTTTTGGGTATATGCCCAAGAGAGGTATAGCTGGATCCTCAGGCAGTTCAATGGCCAATTTTCTGAGAAACCTCCAGACTGGTTTCCAGAATGGTTGTACCAGTCTGCAATCCCACCAACAATGGAGGTGTTCCTCTTTCTCCATCCTCGCCAGCATTTGCTGTCACCTGAGTTTTTGATCTTAGCCATTCTCACTGGTGTGAGGTGAAATCTCAGGGTTGTTTTGATTTGCATTTCCCTGATGACTAAAAGATGTTGAACATTTCTTTAGGTGTTTCTCAACCATTCGGCATTCCTCAGCTGTGAATTCTTTGTTTAGCTCTGACCCCATTTTTTTAATAGGGTTATTTGTCTCCCTCTTGGTCTAACTTTTGAGTTCTTTGTATATTTTGGATATAAGGCCTCTATCTGTTGTAGGATTGGTAAAGATCTTTTCCCAATCTGTTGGTTGCCGTTTTGTCCTAACCACAGTGTCCTTTGCCTTACAGAAGCTTTGCAGTTTTATGAGATCCCATTTGTCGATTCTTGATCTTAGAGCATAAGCCATTGGTGTTTTGTTCAGGAAATTTTTTCCAGTGCCCATGTGTTCCAGATGCTTCCCTAGTTTTTTCTTCTATTAGTTTGAGTGTGTCTGGTTTGATGTGGGGTCCTTGATCCACTTGGACTTAAGCTTTGTACAGGGTGATAAGCATGGATCGATCTGCATTCTTCTACATGTTGACCTCCAGTTGAACCAGCACCATTTGCTGAAAATGCTATCTTTTTCCATTGGATGGTTTGGCTCCTTTGTCAAAAATCAAGTGACCATAGGTGTGTGGGTTCATTTCTGGGTCTTCAATTCTGTTCCATTGGTCTATCTGTCTGTCTCTGTACCAATACCATGCAGTTTTTATCACTATTGCTCTGTAATACTGCTTGAGTTCAGGGATAGTGATTCCCCCTGAAGTCCTTTTATTGTTGAGGATAGTTTAGCTATCCTGGGTTTTTTTATTCAGATGAATTTGCAAATTGTTCTGTCTAACTCTTTGAAGAATTGGATTGGTATTTTGATGGGGATTGCATTGAATCTGTAGATAAGCTTTTTTGGTAAAATGGCCATTTTACTATATTAATCCTGCCAATCCATGAGCATGGGAGATCTTTCCATCTTCTGAGGTCTTCTTCAATTTCTTTCTTCAGTGTCTTGAAGTTCTTATTGTACAGATCTTTTACTTGCTTGGTTAAAGTCACACCGAGGTACTTTATATTATTTGGGTCTATTATGAAGGGTTCGTTTCCCTAATTTCTTTCTCGATTTTTCTCTTTTGTGTAGAGGAAGGCTACTGATTTATTTGAGTTAATTTTATACCCAGCCACTTTGCTGAAGTTGTTTATCAGCTTTAGTAGTTCTCTGGTGGAACTTTTGGGATCATTAAATATACTATCATATCATCTGCAAATAGTGATATTTTGACTTCTTCTTTTCCGATCTGTATCCCCTTGACCTCCTTTTGTTGTCTGATTGCTCTGGCTAGAACTTCAAGAACTATATTGAATAAGTAGGGAGAGAGT
This sequence comes from Rattus rattus, assembly GCF_011064425.1. Lineage (NCBI taxonomy): Eukaryota > Metazoa > Chordata > Mammalia > Rodentia > Muridae > Rattus > Rattus rattus. The sequence continues at coordinate 153,170,808 of NC_046154.1, read as the reverse complement.
GGGCAGCCTTGTCTAGTCCCTGATTTTAGTGGGATTGCTTCAAGTTTCTCTCCATTTAGTTTAATGTTAGCCACTGGTTTGCTGTATATGGCTTTTACTATGTTTTAGAGTATGGGCCTTGAATTCCTATTCTTTCAGGACTTTTATCATGAAGGGTGTTGAATTTTGTCAAATGCTTTCTCAGCATCTAATGAAATGATCATGTGGTTTTGTTCTTTCAGTTTGTTTATATAATGGATCACGTTGATGGTTTTCCATATTAAACCATCCCTGCATGCCTGGGATGAAGCCTACTTGATCATGGTGGATGATTGTTTTGATGTGCTCTTGGATTCGGTTTGCCAGAATTTTGTTGAGTATTTTGCGTCGATGTTCATAAGGGAAATTGGTCTGAAGTTCTCTTTCTTTGTTGGGTCTTTGTGTGGTTTAGGTATAAAATAATTGTGGCTTCATAGAAGGAGTTGGTAGTGCTCCATCTGTTTCAATTTTGTGGAATAGTTTGGATAATATTGGTATGAGGTCTTCTATATGAAGGTCTGATAGAATTCTGCACTAAACCCGTCTGGACCTGGGCTCTTTTTGGTTGGGAGACCTTTAATGACTGCTTCTATTTCCTTAGGAGTTATGGGGTTGTTTAACTGGTTTATCTGTTCCTGATTTAACTTGGTGCCTGGTATCTGTCTAGGAAATTGTCCATTTCCTGTAGATTTTCAAGTTTTTGTTGAATATAGGCTTTTATAGTAAGATCTGATGATTTTTTGAATTTCCTCTGAATCTGTAGTTATGTCTCCTTTTCATTTCTGATTTTGTTAATTTGGACACACTCTCTGTGTCCTCTCGTTAATCTGGCTAAGGGTTTATCTATCTTGTTGATTTTCTCAAAGAACCAACTTTTGGTTCTGTTGATTCTTTCTATGGTCCTTTTTTGTTTCTACTTGGTTGATTTCAGCTCTGAGTTTGATTATTTCCTGCCTTCTACTCCTCCTGGGTGTATTTGCTTCTTTTTGTTCTAGAGCTTTTAGGTGTGCTGTCAAGCTGCTGACATATGCTCTTTCCTGTTTCTTTCTGCAGGCACTCAGCACTATGAGTTTTCCTCTTAGCACAGCTTTCATTGTGTCCCATAAGTTTGGGTATGTTGTACCTTCATTTTCATTAAATTCTAAAAAGTTTTTAATTTCTTTCTTTATTTCTTCCTTGACCAGGTTATCATTGAGTAGAGCATTGTTCAATTTCCACGTATATGTGGGCATTCTTCCCTTATTGTTATTGAAGACCAGCTTTAGGCCGTGGTGGTCCGATAGCACGCATGGGATTATTTCTAACTTTCTGTACCTGTTGAGGCCCATTTTTTGACCAATTATATGGTCAATTTTGGAGAAAGTACCATGAGGAGCTGAGAAGAAGGTATATCCTTTTGCTTTAGGGTAGAATGTTCTATAAATATCCGTTAAGTCCATTTGGCTCATGCCTTCTCTTAGTCTGTCTACGTCTCTGTTTAATTTCTGTTTCCATGATCTGTCCATTGATGCGAGTGGGGTGTTGAAGTCTCCTACTATTTTTGTGTGAGGTGCAATGTGTGTTTTGAGCTTTAGTAAGGTTTCTTTTACATATGTAGGTGCCCTTGTATTTGGGGCATAGATATTTAGGATTGAGAGTTCATCTTGGTGGATTTTTCCTTTGATGAATATAAAAGTGTCCTTCCTTATCTTTTTTTGATGACTTTTAGTTGAAAATTGATTTTATTTGATATTAGAATGGCTACTCAGCTTGCTTCTTCTTTGACCATTTGCTTGGAAAGTTGTTTTCCAGCCTTTCACTCTGAGGTAGTGTCTGTCTTTGTCTCTGAGGTGTGTTTCCTGTAGGCAGCAGAATGCAGGGTCCTTGTTGCATATCAGTTTGTTAATCTATGTCTTTTTATTGGGGGAGTTGAGGCCATTGATGTTGAGAGATATTAAGGAATAGTGATTATTGCTTCCTGTTATATTCATATTTGGATGTGAGGTTATGTTTGTGTGCTTTTCTTCTCTTTGTTTTGTTGCCAAGGCGATTAGTTTCTTGCCTCTTCTTGGGTATAGCTTGCCTCCTTATGTTGGGCTTTACCATTTATTATCCTTTGTAGTGCTGGATTTGTAGAAAGATATTGTGTAAATTTGGTTTTGTCATGGAATATCTTGGTTTCTCCATCTATGTTAATTGAGAGTTTTGCAGGATACAGTAGCCTGGGCTGGCATTTGTGTTCTCTTAGGGTCTGTATGACATCAGTCAGGATCTTCTGGCCTTCATAGTTTCTGGCGAAAAGTCTGGTGTGATTCTGATAGGTCTGCCTTTATATGTTACTTGACCTTTTTTCCTTACTGCTTTTAATATTCTTTCTTTATTTTGTGCGTTTGGTGTTTTGACTATTATGTGACGGGGGAGGTGTTTCTTTTCTGGTCCAATCTATTTGGAGTTCTGTAGGCTTCTTGTATGCCTATGGGTATCTCTTTTTTAGGTTAGGGAAGTTTTCTTCTATGATTTTGTTGAAGATATTTACTGGTCCTTTGAGCTGGGGTCTTCACTCTCTTCTATACCTATTATCCTTAGGTTTGATCTTCTCATTGAGTCCTGGATTTCCTGTATGTTTTGGACCAGTAGCTTTTTCCGCTTTACATTATCTTTGACAGTTGAGTCAATGATTTCTATGGAATCTTCTGCTCCTGAGATTCTCTCTTCCATCTCTTGTATTCTGTTGGTGAAGCTTGTATCTACAGCTCCTTGTCTCTTCTTTTGGTTTTCTATATCAGGGTTGTTTCCATGTGTTTCTTTCTTGATTGCTTCTATTTCCATTTTAATTCCTTCAACTGTTTATTGTGTTTTCCTGGAATTCTTTCAGGGATTTTTGTGTCTCCTCTCTATGGGCTTCTACTTGTTTATTTATGTTTTCCTGGAATTCTTTCAGGCATTTTTTACGATTCCTCTCTGTAGGCTTCTACTTGTTTATTAATGTTTTCCTGTGTTTCTCTAAGGAGTTCGTCACGTCTTTCTTGAAGTCCTCCAGCATCATGATCAAATATGATTTTGAAACTAGATCTTGCTTTTCTGGTGTGTTTGGATATTCCATGTTTGTTTTGATGGGAGAATTGGGCTCCGATGGTGCCATATAGTCTTGGTTTCTGTTGCTTGGGTTCCTGTGCTTGCCTCTCGCCATCAGATTATCTCTAGTGTTACTTTGTTCTGCTAATTCTGACAGTGGCTAGACTGTCCTATAAGCCTGTGTGTCAGGAGTGCTGTAGACCTGTTTTCCTGTTTTCTTTCAGCCAGTTATGGGGACAGAGTGTTCTGCTTTTGGGCGTGTAGTTTTCCTCTCTACAGGTCTTCAGCTGTTCCTGTGGGCCTGTGTCTTGAGTTCACCAGGCAGGTCACTTGCAGCAGATAAGTTGGTCTTACCTGTGGTCCCGAGGCTCAGGTTTGCTCATGGGTTGTTGCTTATGAGCTCTCCGTGCCCGCAGCAACCAGGAAGATCTGTGCCGCCCTTCCTGGGAGCTTCCGTGCACCAGGGTTCCAGATGGCGTTTGGTGTTTTCCTCTGGAATCAGTAATGTGTGCAGAGTGCAGTCTCTTCTGGTTTCCCAGGCGTGTCTGCCTCTCTGAAGGTTTAGCTCTCCCTCCCACGGGATTTGGGTGCAGAGAACTGTTTATCCAGTCTGTTCCTTCAGGTTCCGGCGGTGTCTCCAGGCTTCTACCTTCTAATGAACATGCTGTGCTTCCATAGACACTCCTAAGCCTCTTGCACATACGGTCTCTGCGGCGGCAGCAACCAGGAAGATCTGCCTGGAATTGGTATTTTAAGCAGAGTTTATAATTTAAAATGGTATATGTTATTGTTTCACTGATGTGTATCTTTTTGCCAAATCCTACATAAAACAACCTTAATTTATATTTCTTGATTTCCACTATGGGAGATGCAGAATGCTTTAAGGCCCTAGGTACATATGCATGCTATATTATAGATATATGTTTTGACATGCCGTTTAAAAAACATTAAATAGGAATGCTATGAATTATTATTCAGGAAAAATGAGTTATAATCAGATAATCAAACTGACCTACCTAATATGACTTTTTTTCTTTTCTTTTTTAGCCTTTTGTGTCTGGCTTTTTTTCCTTAAATATTTTATTTATTTACATTTCAATTGTTGCCTCAACAACCCCCCTAATACCCCTACCCTTTGCCTCTAATAGGATGCTTACCCACCAACCACTCCCAGCTGACCCCTCTAGCATCTCCCTTCTCTGGGGCCACAAGCCTCTACAGGACCAAGCACTTCCCCTCCCATTGATGTCAGATGAGGCAGCCCTCTGCTATATATATGTAGCAGGAGCCATGGACCAGGTTGGTAGTTTAGTCCCTGGAGCTCTGTGGGGCACGATTAGTTTTATTATTGTTTTTCCTATGGGGTTGCAATCCCTGTCGGCTCTTTCAGGCCTTCACTTAACTCTTCCCATTGGGGTTCCTGAGCTCAGCCCAATGGTTGGCTTTAAGTATCTGGTGCTGGTAGAGCCTCTCAGAGGACAGCCTTGCTAGGCTCCTGTCTGCAAGCATATCTTGGCATCAGCAATACTGTTAGGGTTTAGGTTTTGCTCCATTTGTTTTGTCCCTGCACTTCCTCTAGACAGGAACAATTCTGGTTTAAAATTTTTGAGATGGGTGGGTGGTCTCAACCCTCAACTGAGGGGCTGTGCCTATCTACTGGAAATGTTAGGCCAGGTATTGGGACGAGGTGTGTGTGTGTCTCATCCATGAGCCTGGGAATGACAGAACTTCTGGGAGCCAAGCTGTCTCTCAGTGTGGGTGGGGTTTGGGACTGGAGCACCTGATCTGCTCCACCCCCAACCTTGGGCACAGTTGTGGACTGGCAAGGTGATCGACATTTCATTTTAACCAGTGACACTACTGAATTGTGAGACTCTGTGAAGTTTTAAAAACTTTTGGCTATAGTTGGCTCTTTTTTAAAAAAACATAGTTTACTAATTTTATTAGTGTTTTTAATTATACATAGTATTGTTTCTTTATGGAATTTTCTATATGTGTGTAATATTTTGATAATTTTTACTTTCTATTTTATTCTGTTATCCCCTCTCACATCCACACATCTTGTTCTTACTAACCAATCCTGTCTTCTTGTCTTTTTTATTTTTCAGTTATCCAATGAGATTAATAGGGGTTATTTACAGAAGCCTGAACAACTCAGCAATGGCTAAACTATGAAAGAAAATACCTCTTGTTCCCCACGCTATCTGTAACTTCCTACAGATTTTCCCCTGCAGCAATTAACTGCCAGTAAAGCAACAAGGAGAGAAGGTTCCTCTGAGCATCACCCACGGTGGAATGTTACTGGGCTTTAATCATGTTCCAGACATCACAACCGCTGTAAGTTCGCATGTCACACCTGAAGAGAAGATCCCACAGCACATTCTTCTGGTTCTTATATTCTTTCTGACCCCCTTCTACAGTGCTCCCTAGTCTTTGGAAGGGGTGATGTTTAGAGCTTGGCGTTGAGTAATAACTTATTCTCCACATATTGCCAAGTTATAACTCTGCAATAACTGCTACCAACTGCTATAAGAATCTTTTTTGACCAGATGTGACAGCAGCAATAATACCTTGACATAAATATGAAAATCTGTATGTCATTTTGGCAACTCTAGATATCAGTTTGAAAATGAACCAGCAGAAGTAGCGTCTCCTCTAGCACCTACCACCTGCAGAGCCTCAGAGTTGAACTGAGTGGACTGTATCAGACATGGATTCTATTCTATGGAAAAGGCTTCAAACCAAATGAGAACAAAACTGGTAATCTCAGTAATAATGATGACACTATTGTGCCAATGGGCACATCTTGTCTTTCAGGTTGTCAGTGTAGTTCATAGCATTCACAGCTGGGTAAGATCATTGGTGTTTTCCTCCCTCAAAACCCTGAATAGCGGGGTTGGGGATTTAGCTCAATGGTAGAGCGCTTGCCTAGCAAGCGCAAGGCCCTGGGTTTGGTCCCCAGGTCCGGAAAAAAAAAAAGAAAAAGAAAAACCCTGAATAGAATCTTCCATCTCTGTGTAAGCTGGTTTCAGTTTGATTTTTTTCTATGAACTGCAATCCATGTGTATAATATCTTCTACTTTTGTTAAACATATTTGTCTTTTTAAAGTATATTTTAAGTTACAGTTCTCACAAGCCTAGTGCTAAACCACTGTTTCCAAACAGCATGACTACAGGTTCCACTTCCTCTATTCAAGGATCTTACCTTACCGTCTTGAGGCACAGCTTGTGATACATCAATGCTTATAATCACATTATAGTGTAAGAGCTCTTTAAACCATACAACCTCCATATAACCAACCCCAAGTGTTAGATGGGTCATTTTCATTTCTTATTAACCATAGAGTATTAATTTCAATTTTTATTCTACAACATAAATGCAGGATTACAAGGGTAGCTTCAGTTCTAGAAGCCAATGGAAGATGCTCTCATGAAGGACATCACCATTGCTGTTTTACTGTATCATAGTCTGATGGAGCCAACTTAAAAGCTTTTGTTTGGTGTGGTTTGGTTGTAAATTACATGTACTTTTTCTACCAACAAGGGTCTGACAACATTGAACACCTGCTGACACAGTAATAATCTTTTGAAGACAAAAGCAGCTCTTATCTTAGATAGGTCACTCATATTTTAAGTCACCACCTTCCTATTTTATATCCTTAGAGTTCCTGTATGAACTTACAGGTATTACAGTGTATGACTTTGCATTTAGGGCTTTCCGACCAAAATCTGTAATAGACTGACTCTAGATCACCTGTGATTTTTATTTGTGTTTGCTTTGTTCAGGATGAAAAGTTGCTGAAACAGTAAATGACAGTAAATCTATCCTTTATGAAGTAGATGTCCAAATATTATAAACAAGGTTTTGAGTAACATGATTATAGGTAATTTTTGTACATAGCACACACAAAGTAGGGATCCTGCATGTGTTTAGTACATTGATATTTCTATTTCATTAGTGTCAAATGTAAAGGGTCCAAATAATCTATTTTTAATCCCTATAAAATTATTCGTATATTAATTAGCTACATATTCTTTTGAACTTTTCAGTCCATGCCCCGCTTTCCTATTGGGATATTTATATTTTGATTATTTGCTAAAATATCTTTAAGTGTTAATGTATAATTTTTAAAAATAATATCTTTTTCTTGTTATTAAATTTTGATTTTATTTAAGTCTTTACACAGACAAGTCATAAATAGCATTGCATATAAGAATCTTATAGTTTTAAACAGAATGTATTCAATGGTAGCAAAGATAGTGAAGATAACACTAGTTTCTTTTCTACCTTTATCTTTTATTCTCATCAGCTTTATTGCAAAAAGGACTAATAAAGTCTAAAGTGAAGAATTCTAAAATTATACTGATTAAATACAGTTTAGACACAGAACAAAATAAATCTATGTCCCTCTTCAGTTCAAAGCTCCTCAGAGAATGGATACAGAAAATGTGGTACATCTACACAATGGAATATTACTCAGCTATCAAAAACAATGACTTTATAAAATTCATAGGCAAATGGATGGAACTGGAAAATATCATCCTGAGTGAGGCAACCCAATCACAGAAAAACACACATGGTATGCACTCATTGATAAGTGGCTATTAGCCCAAATGCTTGAATTGCCCTAGATGCACAGAACACATGAAACTCAAGAGGGATGACCAAAATGCGAATGCTTCACTCCTTCTTTAAAAGGGGAACAAGAATACCCTTGGGAGGGAATAGGGAGGTAAAATTTAAAACAGAGGCAGAAGGAACACTCATTCAGAGACTGTCCCACATGTGGCCCATACATATACAGCCACCCAATTAGATAAGATGAATGAAGCAAAGAAGTGCAGGCCGACAGGAACTGGATATAGATCTCTCCTGAGAGACACAGCCAGAATACAGCAAATACGTAGGCGAATACCAGCAGCAAACCACTGGACTGAGAACGGGACCCCCGTTGAAGTAATCTTAGAAAGGACTGAAAGTGCTTGAAGGTGCTTGAGACCCCATATGAACAACAATGCCAAGCAACCAGAGCTTCCAGGGACTAAGCCACTACCCAAAGACTATACATGGACTGACCCTGGGCTCCAACCTCATAGGTAGCAATGAATAGCCTAGTAAGAGCACCAGTAGAAGGGGAAGCCCTTGGTCCTGCCAAGACTGAACCCCCAGTGAACGTGATTGTTGGAGGGAGGGTGGTAATGGGAGGAGGATGGGGAGGGGAACACCCATAGAGAAGGGGAGAGGGAGGGGTTAGGGGGATGTTGGCCCAGAAACCAGGAAGGGGAATAACAATCGAAATGTCAATAAGAAATACTCAAGTTAATAAAGATAAAAAAAAAAAGAGTGAATCACAGAATAGGGCCTATGCTAGACTGTTTTGAGATTTCCTTGTCCATGCAGTTAATCTAAATCTTTTCATTTTAGCCTCAGGCAGACTCTTCAGACAAGGGAGAAAAGCAGCCACATTTCCACCCCCCCCCCCAAATATCACAAGAATGATCTCTAGGCAACATACTAAAATTCTTCTCTAAAACCTCTTGAGCCAAGACCCCATATTTCAAATTACACTCAGCACTACTATATTTCATGCTTCTACTAGTGTTATTCATTAAGCCCCACTTAAATTGTCCCACTGATTTTTTTAATCTAAAGTTCCCAAATCTACATCCCTCCAAAGAAAAACATGGTCAGGCCTGTCACAGCAATATGCAGTCCCTAGTACCAACTTCTATCTTGGGGTTTTACTGATGTGAAGAGATACTATAACCAAGGGATCTCATAAAAGAAAACCATTTAAAATAAAAAAGCTCCTCAGAGTTTTGCCAAATAATGGAATAGATAAAATAACATATATTTCAAACCATAAAATTTCTGACTCCTTAAACTTAAGTCAGTTGAAGAAAAACATGACCCACGCTGCTCAGAATCTACCTTTGTAACCTTCATACTTTAAATTAATACTTGGTACACAACTCAAATTTTGGCCCTGACATCAATGTTAGATACCCTCCTCACAACGTTATACAGAGTTAGGTTGGCCGGGTATTGCTCTTCTAATTATATTACTTCTAAGGTTGAAATATTTTGTCCATCCAGGAATATAAATTATTTATCTTTGAAAGTCATAGGATACCCCATGCCTTCTAGAACCCACCCAGTTCCCTCCTTTCCTCTTCTGGTAAGAGTTAAGCATCTTCCCTTGGGCCTTTCTTGTTATTTAGTGTCTTAGGGTCTGTAGATTATAGCATGAGTATTCTGTACTTTATGGCTAATATCCATGAATAAATGAGTACATAGTATCTATGTCCTTTTGGGTCTGGGTTACCTCACTCAGGATGATATTTTCTAGTTCCATCAATTTGCCTGCAAATTTAATGATATCCCTTTTAAAACTTGATGGGTGGGTGGGGATTAGGTGTAGGGAGAGCCACAGAGAAAGAGCCAGTTGAGAGAACAGAAATCCTTAGCTGGTAAGGGGAGGGGTGACATTTTAGAATGTACCAGAGAACTGGAATAATGGAGGCCCTAGGGTATCTGTGAGGGTGACTCTGACTCTAAGAATCCTAACAGTAGGAGATAGAAATAATGAAGTGGCCACCTTCTGTAGCCAGGTAGGACTTCCAGTGGAGAGATAAGGATATCAAACCCACCAACAAAACCTTAGACCCAAAACCTGTCCTGCCTACAAGATGTACAAGGACAAAGATGGAGCAAGACTGAGGGAATGGCCAACTAATGACTAGCTCAACTTGAGACTCATCCCATGAGCAAGCAGCAATCTCTGGCACTATTAATGATACTTTGTTATGCTTTTACACAGGAGCCTAGCATGGCTGTCCTCTGAGAGGCTCCACCCAGCAACTGATTGAAACAGATGCAGAGACCAACAGACAAACACTGGATGGAGCTGGAGGAGTGTTGTCGAAGAGTTGGGGGGAAGGAGTGAAGGACACAGAGGGGATAGGGACTCCATAGGAAGATCAACAGAGTCAACTAACCTGGACCCCTGAGGGTTCCCAAAGACTGCACCACCAATCAAAGAGCATTAATGTGCTGTACCTAGGCTTCCCTGCACATATATAGCAGATGTGCAACTCAGTTATCATGTGGGTGCCCCCAAAACTGAAGCTGGGGTTGTCTCTAAAGCTGTTGCCTGTCTGCAGATCCCATTCCCCTAACCAGGCTGCCTTTTCTGTCCTCAGTTGTAGAGGATGCATTTAGCCCTGCATCTGAGACTTGATTTGTCAGAGCTGGGACACCCAGGGGGGAGATATTGTGTGGGGAGGAGGGAGGAGAGGGATAGTGATCAGGATGTAAACTGAATAAATAAATTAATGAAAAATAATTAAATGGTATATATCTAAGAAAAAAAGTCATGGTTTTTATTTACTCCACCCTTCCTATATTTGTCTTATTTTACCTTTTCTCTCTTCCTGATTTCACACCCCTCCTCTTTTCTTTATTCTCCCTCCCCATTGTCCTCTATATCTTCTTCCTTCTACATCTCTTCATCTTCATTCTTGTTTATAGTACATTAAAATATTTTACAAATAAATTCTGGGTTCAATGTCAATACAAAAGCAGAATATGACCCACAGATTTTCAATTTTTTGTTTGTTTAATCTACTTGGACTTTTCACATAATAATATGATTTTAAGGTAGTAAAATATGATCCAATGTGTAAACATTATTCTAATAATATTTGATTTTATTTTTCTTGTGATAATGTGTCTGATCACTGCATTTAGAGGTATACTACCTTGACACCAGATACTACAATATCCTCCTGATCTTGTATATATATATATATATATATGTATATATATATATATATATATATACAAGAGAGTTGAGCATATATATATTCTTATATTGTATTTCACTCTTTGTATCTTTTCTTTTCACATCAATTCATTTTTGTAAGAACATTATGAATATTGGATTAGGGGGTCATCTTACTTTAGTGTACACTTGTTTTAACATAGTAAATGCATCTGAATGACTATTTCCAAATACAGCCCATGCTGCAGTATAGTGAGCTGTATCTTTCACATAAGAATTTGGGTGGATGCAGTTTACCCAATAAAAGCAGAGTTTTCACTTATTCCTAGGACAAAATGTAAAGCATTGCGAGCATATTGCTTATCATAAACCGAAGAATTCTTTCTTCTTCAATTACAATTACACAGAAGGAAGAAATGAAATTTCATGTTGAAAGAAAAACATGATTGTAAATAGCTAGTGAGAACTAATGGTACTATGAACTCAGTGTTTTCCTTAGTACTAATACTACATAAAATGCACATTTACTAGGGTTGCTTCACAAGAAGGTTAACTAGATATGCTTTGTTGTATGTTTTCATCCTAAGGCACCAGAAAATATAATCACTTTGTCTTTAAGATGAAAAAGTACACCTGACTATCTTTTTGCAAGGAAAACAATCCAATATATTCAACTGTCGTTACCATTTCATTTTTCTATATGTTATTTTACTAAGTAGCTAATAATAACATTACAATCACATATCTATCAGACTCTAAAAGAGATTACTCTATCAAGGCAATTTTATTAGTTTGTATTTTAGTGTATATAATGAAGCATATCCAGCTGGGTAACTTTATAAAGAAAATAGGCCCATTTAGTGCATGGTATTGGAAGCTAAAAGTCTGAACAGAATGAAAGAAACCTAATGAAAAGCATCTTGGCTGTGTCAGCTTGTGGGAGAAAGCAAAACAAGGACAAAAAGCATATGTAAGACATGCAGGGGCAGAGGAGGGAGAAATATGAATGAGGTTTTTAAATGACTATGAATGAACATATTCCCTACAGACTTTACTAGGCCCCAGCTTCTTACAGATTTCCGTAACTCCTAAAGCTTCCATATTGAAGATTAGGCCTCTCTCACATGAACTCTGGGAGAACAATCTTTCTTTCAAGTAATCAATTTACAATTGATTCTACATTTCATTGCATATTATTTAATATTCCTAATTGTTATTTGTACTACAAATCTCACCACAAATTCTTTTTTTTTTTCACTTATTCACTTTACATTTTGCTCACTGCCCCACTTCTGGTCACCCTCTCCCTCATCCCCCATTCTCTCTCCTTTTCTTCTCTCAGCCTGTCAGATGGTAGGGCTGGGTATCCTCCCACCTTAGCACTTCAAATCTCTGTGAGACTAGGCGCATCCTCTCTTACTGAGGCCAGACAAGGCAGACTAGCTTAAAGAATGAATCTCACATACGGGCTTTCGGGGTAGCCTCCGCTCCAGTTGTTCAGGACTCACATGACGACCAACTACACATCTGCTACATATGAGCAGGTAGGTCTAGGTCCAGTCCATGTATGTTCTTTGGTTGGTGTTTCAGACTCTGAGAGCCCCAAGGGTTAGTTGAAAATATTGATCTATTGGTCTTCCTGTGGAGTTCCTCTCTCCTTTCTGGCCCCACAATCTTTCCTACTTACTATTCTACTCTAAGAGTCTACAAGCTCCAGCCACTGTTTCACTGTGGCTCTCTGCATCATTCGAAGTTAGTTGCTGAGTAAAGCCTTTCAGAGAACAGTGATGCTAGACTCCTGTCTGCAAGATAACAGAGTATCATTCATAAATTGGGTCAGGGATTAGTACTTGCCCATGGGATGGGTCTCAATTTGGGCCCATAATTGGTTGGCCATTCCCTCATCTCTGCTCTATCCCCCATTCCTGCATATTTGTAGATAGGATAAATTTTGGGTTGAAAGTTTTGTGGGTGGGTTGTCATCCTTATCACTCCACTGGGGTTCCTGCCTGACTACAGGAGATGGCTTCTTCAGGTTCCATATCCCTAATGCTGTGAATCATAGCTAAACTCACCCCTATTTGATTCTTGGGGGTCTCCCTTATCCTGGGTCTCTGTCTTGTTGGAGAATTCTCTTAAACCATATCTAAAATATAGCAGAAACCAGTTTTAAATTTGTTAAACTGGAAAACTGATGCCTAATGACTGGCAGCACATGTCTAGAATCCCCCCTACTTAAGGAGATTGTCTTAGTTTGCTCCCCCTTTGCAAGAAAACACCAGGCAAAAGTTACTTGTGAGGAAACTTTATTTTAGTTATTGCTCATAACAAAGGGAAAGGAAATTAGGACAGGGACTGGCAGCAGAGGTCATGAAGGAATATTGCTTCCAGGCTTGGTTCCTCTGTCTTGCTCACCTACCCTTCTTATATAGCCCAGGGCCATATACTCAAAAGTGGCAAAGCCCATAGTGGGCTGGCCACTCTTACATCAACTAGTAAAGAAATTTTCCCACAGACATGCACATGGGCCATTTCCTAGTTGAGTTTCCATCTTTGAGTATGAAGTTGACAATTAAGCTAACCATGATAGGGACTGAAGAAGGGATCAAAATTTGGGTATCTAAAGACACTGTATCTTAGAAACGTTTTTAATGGTCAAGGATGTGGCTTATAGATACAATCTTGGCTAGTAGGCATAAGACCATGTGTTCAATCCCCATTATCATATATACACAGACATTATTATCTATGAGTGGATTATTTTATTTTACAATTGGTTTGGTATCATATTAATACCAAGACTTACAGAAGATCAAGCCAACCAAAACTTCAACATGAAAGGTAAGTTGGATGACATCCTCCTATATGAGGAAATATTGGCAATGGCTACTAGAGGAGAATCAGTTCTATCCAGTTAACCGAAAAGTTGCCCATGTGCCAATATTCCAGTAAATGATCTCATGCCTATTTATACACAGACAGCAATAACAGATTCTGTGGAGATTTTTAAAAAGGATAACATATGAAGCTGAGAGGGAAAGGTAATAGGAGATGAAAGGAATTATTGTAGGGGGAGAATGGCGGGATCTGATCATAAGAATGAGTGATATTAAATAAAATCAATAAGTCATTTTGTTCATAGGAATATCCCAAGAAAATTTCTACAATCTTTTTCTTTGGATACTACTAGCCTTACAAAAGAGCAAAAGATTACTTATTTTGCTCTGTGTTTCTTTTCTTCTCATACTTCTTCGCAAGGGGCTGGTAACTCCACGAACTTTTTTCTTAAATACTTTTGATGTACTATATTTTACTTATGCATACATATTTTTTGTACTTATCTATATAAATGGAAATTGCACATAGGTTTCAAAAGAGGCCAGCAATGAGGATCAGAACCTCTGAAACTCAAATTACTGGCAGTTATGAGCTGCTTGATATAGATGCTGTGAACCAAGCCTGAGTCCTCTGTAATAGCAGCGCGTGCAGTAATCTATTGAGCCATCTTTCTAGCCTCTGATATAATTTCTGAATAAGTCAATCATTCAGTTAATGAAATAGTCAATAATCACTAACAATACTTGACATGGTGCTTCCATAATGAGAAAGTTCTCTGTCAAACCTTGAATAATCTCTATGCTCTTAGTACCTTTGATTATGTAAGAGACAATAAAAAATAATAGTGCAAAGCCAAAGAAAGACATTTCTTTTCCCATATACTAATTGTGATTAATGAAATTAAGGATATACCAACTGAGAAAATCTATTTCCACCAGGAAACTAAAATACATAAGGAGATTGTTAACATTACAAATCATTTAAAAATTAGTTTAAGAATAATTTCCCTCTATGAGAGTATTTTTTTCAAAAGTTTGTTCATTCAGGACAGTTGATAAAGGATTCCAAATTCAATCTCCCAAAATGGTAGTCATATTTAATTTGGTCACAGGCACAGTGACATTCCTAAAATAATTAGGGGGAAACTAAAATGGTTTTGCCACTGTCATTAGAATGTGGGTTTTTTTTTAATATTTCTAAATAACAATGCTAAGACAAATTATAAATGTGTTTCAGTTTAAGAAATTTCATCACTGAACTGAGTACAATCCAAATAAATCCGTTTCCATATTTATATATTTAGGTATATTCCTGGAAATTTTATGCCCATCCTGAAACTGTGGTTGGACCACATTTTTTTCATGTTGTAAAAAGGGTCATGTGATATCATAAATACAGTATGTTACCCCATAATTATTCACTATATCATACAAAGCAAGATAATATTGTTAAGTACCAGAAAAGTAAAATAATATTGTTAAGTACCAGAAAGAGTAAATGCTTTACTTTATACAACAAAGTGGATTTCATGAGTATGATTAAGCTAGGGATCATATACAAGATCATACACACCATACATTGCTGTGGGCAATGTGACATGAAACTGAGGCTTGCTCATTTAAGGTTGTCATATCCACAGGGGAAATGTCATTATGACTACCTTTGCTATGAGGTATGTACAGAACATCAGTTTGCTGTAGTGGTAGGAGTGATACACCGTATAACTCAGATGGAATCATCTGTCCAGAGCGACTTTCAGAGCGAAAATACAGATGGGGAATTTTTCATGGGATTGTTTTCTTCTACATCATGAGATAACGCACATCCTTAATAAACTGAGTCCCACCGCAGTATTAAGTGGATGGCCATTGAAACAACTGAAAAGCTAGGGGATATATTGAAAGAGGATTGTAATAAAGCTATAATAGATGTTAGCTGGATATTAAGCCAAAACTAAGTTGAACTGTCTACAAGGAAAGCACTTGAACAAATAAGGAAGGAAATTCAATAAGAGCTGGGAAAGAGTAAACAAGTGGGAGGCATCTTTCATGTTTACCTATGATTTAGCAGTAAAGGTAGATAAACTGGGAGGATGAAATACAATTTTAGCTTCTTATTCCTTATAGCAAGGATCACAGAAAAGAAACCAGACAAAGGGACGTGTTCACAGCATTTGAAATTAAACTTGAATCAGGACACCATGGTGCATACCTGTAATCTTAGTACTGAGGATGCTAAAGAAGTTTGATTTCTGTAAGTCTAAGGATAGTCTAGGGTACATAATTAGTACCTGACGAGTCAGGGATACGTAACAAGACCTTTCATAAACAAACAAATTAGCACCGAACATCTTTACATATACCCTTGGGGTACTCTTGTGGAGAAAGGAGGTGTCATAAGTAGGAAACCACCTCTTTCCTAACAGGATGGTCAAGGTTGCCTGAAGTTTAGAGTCAAGTAGGATCGACAGAAGCACAATGCCAAATTTAACTTGATTTCTGGAGGCTTCCATAAGTATCATGGGCAATGGGCATCAGAGGATAAACATACAGATAGAAAAGTTTAGGTGAAAAGAAGGATTAAGCTTGTACTAAGGGTGAAATCGTCCCCTTCAACTATATCGTGTACCTTTCTCATAGAGGTTTACAAAACATGTATATATTGCAAGGACACACCCTATATAGCAATGTTGGTAAGTTGTGTCTGAAGGTGTGAACCAGAAACTCAGTGTGGTTGAGGAAAAAGAGCTGAGTGTTTGGCAGAGCTGAGTAAGACCAGGGCGGTTTGGCGAAGCTAGACGTGGGGGCTGGGTGGCTGGGTGAGACGGCCATTAGCAGCGGTTGATCTTGGAGCTTACCCGTAACACCGGGTAAGGAACAAGTATGCATTTATAAAATTACGCGGAACAGAGTTTACCAAGATGGAGATAGTTGATACAGTTTTGGACCATGTTAATAACCAGGTTTGTCTGAGAAAGAAACTAGATATCTCATGGAGAATGACTGTAGATTACACAGAGATAAATATCACAGTGCCCCAAACCCATACATCTGTCCCAAGCATTAAATTTTTAATGAAACAAGTGATAGAATATTAAAACCCTTTTGGGCATTATTAGGCCTTGTTGATATATATTTTTTTTAATTTTCTCTGTAGCTGCTGAATCTCAAGAAACACTTTTTCTTGCCTGGAATAGGTGTTTGCATTTGCTGTAGAGCTTCTGAAAAGTGCCTTACTATATACTGCAACTCTCTAACCCACAGACATATAAAAACAGTGTAAAGATACATAAGTGCACTTAAAGGAGCAAGGAAAAGAAATCATTCTACACAGGATGGGGATGTGAGGCACATTCATGACATGCTTGAGTCAACATAGAAGATTTCCAATAGAATGGTTATGAAAATCATGCAACACCCTATGCCTATACATGTAAAAATGACAGTTCAATTCAGGAGATACCCCCTACATGAATAGAAAAGGTGGTTGATTAAATAAGGTTACTTCATGGAAAGTACCAATGCCAATTGTAAGTCGCTGCCCAGATCGCCCCCAGAGCTCCCATACAAACTATGGACTACTGTCACTATTACGTGCCCACTAAACTCAATGGTATATCTTTACTGGTAAAGATTCAATATATTCTGATTGCAAGATAAGGAGAAATCAGGTTGGGCCCTAGCTCAAAGTTTCTTACTTGATAAAGAGTGTTCATCTTACTAGAAGGTGGTTTGCAGCTTTCTGAGGAAAATCCTTAATGATCGTGCCCAGCTATGGACTCCACATGTTAAATCCACTAGCCTTTCAGGCAAAGTAATCTCACTGATTAAATAATGGCACAGTTGTTACAGGTGTGACTACCTACTTTCTTATTAAATTTAAATCCTATTTCAAAGAAACAAATTCACATTTACTATTATTGTAAGCTAGGACAGAACCATGTGATGGGACAATACGCCACTGGAGTAATGTTACTGCTATAGTAGTCTTTGTTAAATGATGTGTTCATGGTATTGCTTTTAAGCAAGTATTACATGCTTATACCAACAGAATACTAGTATTTTAAATTTATTGAAAACAAACATTTTTATAATTGTTCCTAATCATTGACAAGAATTCCTAGATATCAATGTCTGTTATAGTAAGATGGTATGATATTTCATCAGAAAAATTATATATTGATATCACTTCATCCAAACTCAGGGATCAGCTTTGAACTGGGAAAGAAAGAATGATTTAGAGAAAGGTGTAGAGTACAGTAGAACTCTGTCCATTGGGCATGTTATAGACTTAAATCATCTTTAAATCAGAATAGTTTGATTATCCGTGAGGATGCTCACAAGATTGGGCCTACTAACATTCTCCCATAAAGATAATGTAGGGAAAACCAAAAAAAATACAATCATTCATGTTCTCTTGCCTTCATGTGCTGCATGAAATACTGCTCCTATAACATGTGGTCATATCTGGTTCTATAGTATAGCAGAGGTGGAAAGGTGACTAGACATTTATGTATGCGTCATCACTCAAAGTGGGGCATGACTTGAAAGTACTCTAACTACCTGAAATTTACCCATGTCCCTGAAAGTTAAAAACCCCTTACCATGCTTCTGTAAGTATCACTAATAAGTCACTGGTTCAGAAAATTGTACTTTGGTGACATCATTTCCTTGGTCTGTTGGTGACCTGTGAGTCATAAGTAAGCATTCAATTTGATCTCATTATAAGAAGTCATGTTACTAGAAGGCTAAACATTTTTTTAAAATGCTCAAAATTTAAGTAGTCCTTAGTTTATCAAATATTCTTTAGAAATTATCTTAAAGCAGAGCCTTGAGCATTGTCTGGGAACATTTACGAACATGTCACGAATAAGTATGACAGATAGATCTCCTCAACCATGATGGTTTTCAGGGAAATGTCATACTGAATCATCTGAACAGGTGCAAGTATTCTTATAGTCTATGAAGAATGTGAGAAGACACAAGGGGAATATACCCCAGTGAGTACTCATGGCATAGTCTGTATATCCATGTGCACGTGATATACGTGAAGTATATTGAAGTAAAGAAATGGTTAAAATAGATAATGAACAAATAATGTACACCAAATATTATGTTATGACTTCAAAGTATTTACCAGATACAAGATAGAGCCCATAACTTTTGTACTATTAGATATGGAGTTTTAAAGGCATTGAATCCAGCACTAATGTTCAGTAATCTACAATGGAGTATTTCTTCCTTACAGGTATTGGAGAAAGTAGCTTATTAATAGAAGAAATTACAAGCCTTTGTCTATTTAAGTCTCGTATAAGGGGTTTTAGTTATTGAAAGTCCTATTTTTACTTCAACTGGGAAAAAGAAAAAAAAGTTGTCTTTAACAGAGAATCTATCTTATAGGGCACCACACTTTAAAAATGATTTTATAATTACTCGATATTAATTTATTACTTTTGGGTCCTATTACTTTTAATCCATAGAACTTTTAGAATAATAACTACTTAATAGTAACTTAAATAATTTGGTTAAAGAATTCTAATTTGTGATCAGCAACTCTGTTCATATCAGCCTTCCCAGATGTGAGTTGAAGAGAGACAAAGTTGAAGCTTAAGAGCTGTAAGCACTTGTAACACTCAGAAAATCTCTACCAAAATACATGCTGAAATTTTTCACTACATTGAGGTTTTAAGGGATAGGTTTATGTAGAAATTTTATTGGTGATTAGTTTCTGAATAAATTAATCATAGTGATTAGTTATCTAATATAACAGCAGATATGTTACTGTCCTGCCTACATGCTCCTCTCATTATTAGATACCCTGCTCTCCACTGGACTCTGCAGTGTCCACACAAGCAAGATGATGCCCATCAAATCTGGGCCCCAGACCTCACAGCCTCAAGATTTCCATTCTAATAAATCTTTGTGTTTATAAACCACCTCTGAGACAGGTGGTGGTAGCACAAACTTTTATTCCCAACACTTGGGAGGCAAAGTCAGGCAGATCTCTGTGAGTTCCAAACTAGCCTGATCTATAGAAGTTCAGTTAATTAATAAAATCTCTAGTATTGATGTACAGCAAAAACAAATAGGTCAAGGTGGCAAATGAATGAAAAATCAGGTCAATTATTCCACAAATATCATACCTCACCCTATCTACCTTTGCTGCAAAAAACACCAAACCCTTTTCTTCCTTTCCAGTGCAAGAAAGTGTTGATGAACTTCCTCTTCAGTGTCCAGCCTCCTCTCTGTCCTTACTGTCACCCTGTAGGCCCACCTCACAATCCTGAAAGATCCCATGTCTCTCCTACTTCAAATCGTTTCCTGTTTTCTTTTCCTCCTTTCCTACCAATGAAACATAACACACACTGAAACAAAGCTAGTTTTCACAAGGCATTTTATTATATTTAAATCAACAATTTCCAAACATTGTTATGTATGGGTATAATATTTGGTCTCTAAACAAAAAGCCACTTCCGCCTACGTTTTGGAAGAACAGATGAAGAGGATTCTGGGTTTGTGGATGACTCAGATAAAGACTCAATACTACATGAAATATTAGATTCTTCTGGGACCTCTTCTGCCTTTTCTTGATTTTGTTTCTGGACCTTCTCTTTTGCTTTTTCTTGATTTTGTTTCTTTTTTGAGTTCTGCCGGTAGTAAAAGACCAAGATGGTGCGTTTTCTTTTCTTTTCACCTCCCAAAGTCTTTTCAAGCACTGATTTTATATTCTTCATTAGTTTGGGGAACTGCGAAGAGAAAGGCACAAGTTAAACCAGTTTCAAGCAAAGCATAGGGTCTACCTGATGATGGCTATAATAGGCTGGAGAACCGTTTGTAGCAGTGAATGACATGAAAGGAGTAATAGGTGAGGAACTGGGGGGGGGGCATGGCGAGAAACCTAAGAGATTCTGACCTTTTCATGCCCTGTCGTTTCCACACGATTACAGCAAAGCCTTTCTGTCTGGCTTGTAGTGCTTTCTTCATCAGTGGTAGTGATTGACTCATCATCAGAGTCAAGATCAGACAGTGAGTCAGAACTAGAATCGCTTATATTCTCACTACTGGTCATTCTGTAGCTCTAACAGCTACTGTTAACTTCAGGAGGCCTGACCTCTCTTACATAGCCTGCAAGACAATGAGAAGCCACGCCCTTCAGCTTCGATTGGTTAACAAAAATTCCTCCAACCAATGGTTCATTGGCATGGCTTGGCTGTCACAAAGCTACTTTATCTACAAATTCCATGTACCGGGGAAGGGGACCGTTTCAATGAAGAATTTAAACTGTCTAGTTAGATAAAAGGCTCTTAAATAATCACCCTAAAGTAATTTCAGAGTCATCTTTAACTCTTCCCCGATGTTCTATGTCTCAAGGCCATATGATGCATTAAATTCTTCTAAGGGAATTTCAATAGTCACCAATTCACCTTTTGATTCACCTTTGCAAATGTCCAGCATTTTATAACTATTTACGGCCTTTTAAAGTCATGTGTCCTTATTTCATTTATAGAAGTGTTGTGAGCTATCTCACTCCTCTCATATATTTCACTATAACAGGTAGCTATTCACAGTGTATTATGTGGAACACATTTCCAGATTTCCCTTTATCCAGTTAATATTCCTTCCAGAAAGCAGCATCAAATCAACCTCTTTTGGTCAATTAATTTTGGCAATTAATTCCTTGGCTTTGCTACAAAGCTCCCACAGATATTTCCCTATAATGCTACCATTACAAAAAATGAAAGGTGTGTAGATATTATCAGTGTACAATAAAAAAATCTTTTGGAGGTCTAGGAGTGGTGTGACATAAGAATTTCATATAGTACATGTTCTTGCTCAATATGAGTATCTAACCAATGTATTTCTATATTGACCACATTCTCAGGTTTTCTCTTGATCTGTCTGAAGAAAGGAAACAAACACTACCAATGGTAACATGAATTTTTTCCCCTTACAATATATATCTTGTATTAGAATTCATTCTCACGAGTCAACTCTTGGCTCATAAATAGTTTAGGTCATACACAAGATCTCCTTTTTTAATACTTTTCTCACCAAACTCTGATTTGCTCAATTTGCAATTTAGATCTCATAGATACCATGAACCTTATCACCCTCAATGTCAAAGACGACTTTGGAAATACTATTGAGTAACCAATCTTAAAACAGAGACATTAGTTTATATTCAGTTAGAATCAAAGAAGATCATAAATCCTACACACTTTGTTGAAGAAGATAGGAGTCAGAACCAACGGTGTGGCATACTAAACGACCATATACCATGCATTGTTTGGCTTTGGATATGGATGAGAGACACAGTCAAAGAATTTGGGGCATGTCAGAAGTCGTAACAATAAAAAGGAAATAATTTTTCACAGCCTTCAGAAAGAAGTATAGGCCTTCTGATACCTTCTTATTGCCTGCATGGTGGTGGTGGTGGTAGTAGTAACTATTATTATTAATTATTATCATTGACTTATTACATTCTTATCAGTATTGTGGTAGCTATTTAGAAAAAAACTTAAGGCAAACAAAACACTTCATCTCCTACATTCTCAAGGAGAATGTGGATAGAGAAAAGAAGGAAAATATCACCAAACATGATTTGGGTCAGGCATATGCTCTAGACAATTCAATTATTGATAAGCCTGTTATACTGTTTAGAATAATAAAAAAGACATTGAAGCTATGAAAACCTTATCAGGTATGGGGAAAAATCAAATAAATTATATTTATGTAGGATTTGAAAATTAATTAGTGTGAAATACAGAAAACTGAACCCTTAATTTATCTGTACCCAGGTAATGAATTTGATGCAGCTATTCCTAAAAAAGAGAACAGACTATCTTTGTAGAAAAGAGCATTTATAGAGATACTAATATGTGGTCCATTTACCAACTTAGAGTAGCTGAATGCAGCCCAACTTCATAAATAATTGGATGAAAATTAAACATGACACAATTATTAAAATTTACATTTCCCTTTCACCATAATGAAATATGAGAAATGAAAGCATATATCGATATATTGAGAACAGACAAAGAAGATATCTTCTCTCTATATGTATCCAAAAACTTTCAAGGAAGGGACAGGGAGGTCATAGCCATTACAAATGTGACTTGAAGCACTTGCAGAGGAATTAAGAACATGTTTATAACTAATAGAAGGAAATACCAATTACAATTTTGACATGAATTCACTCAAGCTTTTGCATGTATGAGAAGACATTATACTTTACATTAGCAACCATGAAAGCCTGGGTTCGATCCTAATCAAGGAAATATATGTTAAGATAATACTATAACATTACAAATTTTATTTATGTGTCACTGATCTCAACAACCTGAAATGATACTGTGCCTCAATCCCCACAAAATATGTTTGTAATTTTAAACTAACTTATAATCAGTGTTATTATGGGAGACGTGAAGACTCATCTACTCTATGGTACATAAGAAACTAAGAGACTTGAGGAGTTGTACGAGTTCCTTTTCTCGAATTACAAGACAGCTCACCCATATTAAACACATTCAAAATACCTAAGAAATAATGTGATATGTTTGAATTACTGTTAAAAGTAAGAATGACCCTGATTTGAGCCAAGGAAATTTATTGGAATTGTTTACATATTTCCCTGAATCAATGTGAAGCTTTCAAATCCTCAGTTCAGCCATTCAAACAACTACTATCAGACAATTCAAAACATAAACATGAACATTATTTCTCTTCTTTATAAATGTCTGCTTAAATCCTTCATCCCCAAGAACTTATATTTCTGTGATTTTCTGATATAATTAATCCACGCATATCAATTTAAAAAATAGAATTATCCAGACATCTGATCTTTACCAAGGACCAGACACTTAGAAGGCTGAAGCAGAAAGGTTACTTGACTAAGAGTTCAGTAACAGTCTGGACTACACTGCCAGATCAGTATTTAAATCATAAAATCCAACTTGGTAAAAATCTATCCCCCGTCTAATTTTATTAACTCATTTCTCCTAAGAGGAATGTTTGCTAAAGTGAGGGCCACAGAACAATTTTTCAATATATTTAATACGGTTTCGACCTGCATTTTAGAATTTAAAACAAAATACAAACTGTAGAGAATTACAGAAAAAGTGAATGATTTATGCCCCTAGTCTTATGTTCTCAATCTATCTCCATTGTTTAAAGAAAATCAGACAGTAATTGAATAAAGATAATGATGACTTGAGGAACAACACAAGTCTTGAAGGCTATAAAGATAACTATGGGCAAGAGATCAAGACTCCCAAGGGTCTTTCTTGCATTGCTACTCTGTAGGAAGAGCATAGGCAGACCTAGATTCAAAACCTAGCCACTCTTTGCTTGTGTGATCTAGAGAAGACACTGAACTCTTTACGATTCCATGATCTTATCTGTGAAAGTGAGGCATAATAACTATCCCACGGGTTTGTCCCCAAAGTTAAAGGAGATCAGCTTACCAGAGTCAGTGAAAATATCTATCCCATCACTTGTAAGAAGTGGTTGCACATGTCAGTTTTTCTTTCCCTTTCTTTCTTTCTAAAGCGAAAACCTAATACAAAGACTCTTTCCTTATGCAAAAGCCTACCTACAAAATTGATGCATTTATATTTCCTGGGGTGAATTTTTGAATTTAGAAATACTTTTTTAGAAACTAATTTTTTATGCAAAAAAATCACTGTCAGATTAACTGCTGCCTATAGAGCCTTTCTGCATATTTCTCTCAAGGTGGAGATTAAAATGTAGAATAAGAAGACATTTTGTAGCTAGCTCAGTTCTGAGAAACTGATTGAACTGGGATTTTCTGATTAGGTTGGTAACATAAAAATGTTATTTGGTAGACTATAACATCGCTGGTAGTAATTTTACACTGAGTTGAATTTAAAAGGCAAATAATAGTGTATGCTAACTGACTGAGCTGTGGCAGAAGTCTGAAACTGTGGGCTTTTAGGACTTTTGCATCCAATAGTCAGGAGAGAAAGGGAGGAGGGTCTCATAGCTATCCCCAGGAAAGTAGACTTGTCATAGGATTGACTGCTGTGCTAGCCAGCAGGTCTGCTAGGAACTATTAAGTTGTAGCAAGCTGACCTAGATACTACTGTAGAAATATATAGGAAAAAGAATAAAAAAACACAAAAATAATTCAAAACTGGCAGAAACCGTAGGCTCCTTGAGGGAAAAAAAGAGGGAAGAAGAAAATTTGCAGTATTGTAATCTTCGAACTCCATGAGAATATAGTCCCAAGCATACAATGTGCTCAATTTTGAATAAGAATCTCCTTAAGATGTCTAGACAAGCATGTTTGCTGTTTACACTCCTGCTCCCATCTCAGTCAGCTTTGTCTTTGGTATCCATTTTGCCACAATCAAATATTCTAGAACAATTTAAAGAACTGACTATATTTTCTAGAATGTTAATAGGAGTTTTAATCTCTTACAAAATGAGTTAGTTTTATGAAGAAAATATTTCTGCCTGCAAAAATAACAGATAATCATTTGAAGGATGTTATAAGCACTATTGAAAAGTTCAACAAGGGTTATTAAACTCTGTAATGCAATTTAAAGATACAACAGGCAGTCACAAAGTTATAAATCCACAGCCTAAAAAAGAGCTGTAGTTCTTTCTCTAACTGCAGTTAGAGAAGAACAGACAAGCAGTGCAGAACCAGCAGCATTTTACTAGGAGCATTTCTTTTTACCTGGTCTCTGATGCAAGATATTTTCCTGGGATCATTATGTATTTTTCAAAATGCCTTACTAATAACTGTCAATGGACAGCAGAAATGATTCTTAGCTATAAGTCATGTGTGCATAATCAAGTGACTGTAATATCTTGCCCTAATATTTTGTGGTCCTATTTCATGCTATGCACGGATCATGAAACCTATTTGAAGAAGATCCAGTTTCACAGTGGGCTACATGCAAAAAAAAATGCAGTGCATTAAATAAAACCATAATACACTAAATTAATTAATTAATGTTATTTTCTTACCTTGATTGCTTTTAATAATTATTGGGTTCCTCAGTTTTCTTGGTGTGGGTAGTACCTGTATTCTTGTGGGTCTACGCCAGTAGAATCTACACAGGCCAAGCTGAGAACATGCTTGAAGTCAAGAAGGAAGAGTGGAAAATAGGTTGCAGCATCAGGGATAAAATGGAGGCTGAAGCAAGAGGAAGCTGAAATTAAATAAAAAAAAAAAACAGAGATGAATTAGCAGTTTATATTGAGGAAAAGGAATTTGCTTTGGGACTTGGAAGGTAAGCTGTAGAATGCAGTCTGGGCATGGGAAGGTGTCTGAACTGATAAATCTGGGGCTGAGTTAGCACATAGGCTTCTCTTTAGTCACTACTATTGTTTGAATATAATTTCTACCTATAAAAGTAATACTGAAATGCAATACCACTTTTGGGAGTGATTGGGTTATAAATATTGGCTTTCATTTTGTGATGAAATTATGTATTTTATTAATGTGTTTACAGATTAAGAGGTTAATATTTTTATCTCAAGAGTAGATCTGTAGGCTAGAATTACAGGAGGTATAACACTTTCCTAGTGTGGTCATTTGAACAATAATGTCACCCAAAGGTTCATATGCTTGAATGCTTGGTCCCAAGTTGGTAGAAGGATTAGGAAATGTTGCATTGTTGTAGGAGGTATGTCACTAGGTATGGGCTTTGATGTTTCAGAAGCCCATACCATTCACAGTTATTTTTTCTCTCTCTTTGCCTCATGGTTGTTGTTTTAGTATGTGAGCTGTCGGCTGCTGCTTTAGTGCCATGCCTGCCTCATATCATGCTCCCTGACGTGATGGTCGTGGACTCCACCCCTCTGAAAGTATTATCCCAATAAATTCATTTTATACAAGTTTCATTGGTTGTTGTGCCTTATCATAGCAGTGGAATGGTAAGACCCCTAGCATGGCTTCTGATTTTGTGTTTTTATGGGATGCCTGTGTATGTGAATGTTTGTTTCTCTACTTCTATGAGATTCTTGTCCTTTTACCCTGGTTCTTTTTCTTCTGTTTGTTTGTTTTGTCCATTTCAATTTGTTTTTGTTTTATACTCATTAGATGCCCATTTTACAGTGAGAAACAGAAAGGGCATGGCTCTGGATGGGATGGGGAATAGTGAGGAACTAAGATTAGTAGGGGAGGAGAAATCACAATCAGAATACATTGTATGAAAAAACTATTTTTAATTTAAAAAAGGTATGGATCTTAGTGAAATCTAAAAGAATTTAATACAAGCCACTCAAACTATTGTTTTTAAATGCCTATATGGATAGAAAAATAAATACACAAAGCTTAAAATACAGTCAAAGTCAAAAAGAGCATTCCAATCTCAAGTACTGTAATAGTCTTAAACCAAAATATTTGCATGTAGGAGTCAGTTGGGGATTATGATAAACAAATACTATTCAATAGTCTAAATAAATTCTATAACATAGTTAAGGCATTGAAGCTTCCTTCAAGACATATAATTATTCATTCTATAGAAAATAAAGTACCAGAGACGGTAGATAAAGCAAAGTATTTCCCATAATAATTCCTCTTATAAAATCAGTGACCCATTTTGTCCTATCTCCAAAAAGCACAAAGTTAGGAAGGCAACAGACAATTTTACCACTAAGTTTTTTTTAACTTCATCGCATACCGAAAGTGGCCACACATTTTGATTCTTTTTCTTATGGCCCATTATACATGTATGCTACTGATCAATAGTATCAATAGTATCATCAAATATTCTTTTGCTGTTTTCTTGTTTTGAGATGGGGTTTCATGTGTCCTGTTCCCAATAAACTGATAATCATAATTCAGACTCTCAATGTGTTTAATTTTGTCTTTTATTTTTAAATATCTACTGTATTATATATTGAACTTCATGAAGACACAAAATAAGTTTGATTTGCCATTAAATCTCTATTGCTAGCTTAAGGCATGGTTCTTAGCAGAGAACCTGTTTGAAAGTTTCTATTTTTTGTAATAGGAAATGTATGTTCCAAATATGGGTATGTAGGAACAGAAGACTAGAGGATGAGAAGAAAGGAAGGTAATGAGTAATGAAACAAGAAAATAGAAGAAAGTGTATGGCTTGATAATTTCTTGATGGTACAATCAGTGATATGGATTAACTGATTGATAAGAGTTTGATCATTTAGTCTACAGCCAAAACTATTTATGTAACTCTGCATAGATTTGTAAGTTCTATTTAAAATTAAATATTTAGAATGAATTATAATTTGTAAATCGTTTGCAAACATTTGGAGCAGTTTTGATGCAGAGTCATTCTGGACATTTTTCCTAGCCATTCAATGACAACTCATTGCCAAGGCCTGTCAGTGTTGTTTCTTGATAACAGCTGAATCTGCTTTCTTAAGCTTCCACCATGGAGACTTTTGCCTGTGGTGCAATGGTTTCCCCTTGACACATCTTAAATAATTTCCTTACAGATCTCATGGACTTTGTGACTCATATTCAATCCAATATCCAACAGTGGTTTCAACCTATAATATTACAAGACAATTAAATACAGGTTTTACTGTTGCTTAAGGTCATCAGTGGTCATTCACCCTTGGACAAGATAAAAGCTCTTCACATGTTCCACAGCTGTGAGTTACTCTCACAGTCTTACTTTCCAGTCTCCTTTTCTTCTCCCCTCTGATTACTGTGTTTGATTTTAAAATTGTTCCATTCTTTCTTGACATGAAACTCCCATGCACACTGGTTACTTCCTCTAGAATGTTCACATATACCTATGCTTTTTTTTTTGCTTGTTTATTTGTTTCTTCACTTGTTTCTTCGCTTGTTTTCTTTTCTTTGCTTGTTTTTACTAATATTGTAGACATGAACTCACCTAACATTTCTTTACCAAAATTTCCTAAACCAGGATTCTTTATTAGTCATTGATGAGGTTTATTTCTAACATGGACCATGAGGCAATATTCTTTATCTTAATAAAACTAATCCTACACTGAAATTACATACTTGCTATTGAAATAGTTTCTTTAATGGTTACTTGCCTGTTAAGTGGGAAAAGATCTATGAGAATTATGATTGATTTTATGTAACACTGTATGAATAAGATTTAGTATAATGTGATCTGGAGAATTGATAATCAATACATAGTGTTGAAATAGTAAAACCTACACTGAAGAATATATACTAAGTGCATGCTTTTTAATGTTCCTATATATAAGCAGAGAATATTTTCAGAAACCTATTTCTTTTTTTTTTCTTTTATTTTTTCTTATTTATTTATTTATTTTTATTAATTTGAATATTTCTTATACTTACATTCAGAAATTTATTCCCCTTTCGGTTTTACGGGCAAACATCCTTCCTCCCCCTTCATATGGTGTTCCCTCCCACCCACTCCTCCATTGGCCTCCCCCGACAGTCTAGTTCACTGGGGGTTCAGTCTTAGGGACCCAGGGCTTCCCCTTCCCACTGGTGCTCTTACTAGGATATTCATTGCTACCTATGAGGTCCAGGTCAGGGGTCAGTCCATGTATAGTCTTTAGGTAGTGGCTTGGTCCTGGAAGCTCTGGTTGCTTGGCATTGTTGTGTACATATAGGGTCTCAGCCCCTTCAAGCTCTTCCAGTTCTTTCTCTGATTCCTTCAACAGGGGTCCCTATTCTCAGTTCAGTGGTTTGCTGCTGGCATTCGCCTCTGTATTTGCTGTATTCTGGCTGT